>NC_137463.1:65582956-65757193 GCF_964235325.1 Thermobia domestica | reverse complement strand
CATATCTAAATTCGTATTTCTCGACTCTGGTGGGAATATATATTCTAATTTTGATAGTACAAATTCGTAAATGTTGAATACAATTTTTTGACACCGTTATTTTTCTTTCGTATTCGAAAGAAAAATAAGTTGTCCGAGCCAGCTTGACCCTCCATCAAAATTTCAAACTTCTAGATATTGGTGTGGGTACTAATTTTAATTTTGTTGGTAAAAATTGGTACAGACCTGGTTCAAATTTTTGGTCCCGTTTTGATTCGAATTGTAAAGAAAAATAAATTATGCGGGTAACTTCGATCCGAAATCAAAAATTCACAATTCTCGAAATTGGTGGGAGTACAAATCTAAATGTTGAGATACAAATTGCGTACAAATTTTTGGTACCCCTTTCATTTTAATTCGGAAGAAAAACAAGTTGTGCGGGCCAGCGTGACCCATCAAAAATTTAAGTTTGTAGAAATTGGTCGGAGTAAAAATTTTGACAAATATTTGGTATTGTTTTAATTCGAATTGAATAGATAAATTTGCTGTGTGATCCTGTTTGACGCGCCATCAAAATTTGAAATTTCTCGAAATTCATGGGGGGTCAAATTGTAATTTTCGTAATGCAAATTAGTACATGCTGGGAACAGATTTTTGTTGCCGTTTCGATTCAAATTCGAAGGAAAAATAAGTTGATCGGGCCAGTTTGATCCGCCAACAAAAATGTATGTTTGTCGAAATTGGTGATTGTACGGATTCTAATTTTGGTGCTACAATATAGGGTAATAATTTTGGTACCGGTTTAATTGAAATTGAGAAGAAAAATTAGTTGTGCTGTCCAGTTTGACTTCCCAAAAAAAAGTTCAATTTTCTAAAAAAAAAAATCGGGGTACAATTTCTAATTTTTTGGTACAGATTGGTTCATATTGGGTACAAGTTTTATGTAGCTTTTTCCTTCGAATTGAACAGGAAAATAAGTTGTCCAGCCAAGTCTAACGCGCAATCAAAAATAAATACTTCTGGGAAATTGTGAGAGTAGAAAGTTTAATTTTAGTGGTAAAAATTGGAGTATATTTGGTTAAAATTTTTGGATCGAATTAGAAGTAGGTTCCAGCTTGACCCGCCAAAAAAATTCAAACATCTACAACCTGGTAATAGTACAAATTCTAATTTTGCTGGTACAAATTAGCATATATTTGGTACGAATTTCTGGCACCGTTTTCATTTGAATTGGAAATCTTTAAGTTTAATGTCTCATGGTTTGCACGTTAGGCTAAAAGAGACGGTGATAATGAGAAATGAATGAAATAGTGGAATAAAGAAAGTGGTAGGAAACGGGAGAACCCCGAGAAAACCAACGAGCATGGTGTTTGTCCACCACGATGTCCACACGGCGCGAGCTGGGATGGAATCAGGAACCCCAAGCACCGGAGGTGAACGCTCTACCACTGAGACACCGCGCCCCTTCATTTGAATTGATAAAAATGTTTTATGGATCAGTTTGACCTGCCATCAAAAATTCAAATTTCTCGAAATTGATGGGGTAAAATTCTAACTTTGATGCTATAAATTGATACATATTGGATACAAATTATTGGTGACGTTTTGATACGAATTGTAAAGGAAACTAAGATGTGCGTGCCAGGTTGACCTGCCATGACAAATTCAAATTTCTGGAAAGTCATATGTATCCTGTGCTTTAAAACTTGCTTGGAATGTTTGCTTGAATTAGACCCAGTGTTTGTTCGTTAATTTAACATAATCTACGGCGGTATAAACGAAACAAACTACGGTACAATCCGGTAAAAATGAAAATCTTTCAAATGGCACAACTAAATCGTTTGTACAACTTGTGGGATGTCCAGTATCACACAGCCTCAATTTTTTTCTTAATTTTTCATACTCTATTATGGTTAAACTGAAACTCATTGTGGTACAATCTGGTACAAACCAACTACTTTCATATGATATACAGAAGTCATGTGTACCCGGTGTATTCAGTCATAATTTGAAGGTCTGTTTGATCTGGGCCCCATTTTGTTTCGCAAATTGTTATAATTCGGGACGGTGCAAACAAAACAAACTACAGTAAAATACGGTACAAACGAAGAGCTTTCAAATGAGACAACTAAATCGTTTGTACAACGTGCTGGTGGTGGTGGAAGGAGGTTCACACAGCCTCCGCCAATTTTGTTTTCTTAATTTTCAATAATCTGTTATGGTTAAACTAAAACTCATTGTGGTACAATCCAGTACTAACCAAGTACTTTCGTATGACATACATAAGTCATATGTACCTGGTGTATTAAGTCGTGATTTGAGGGCCTGCTTGATCTGGGCCCCCATTTTATTTCGTTTATGTTTCATAATCCAAAACGGTACAAACGACACAAACTACGGTACAATCCCGTAGAAGCGAAAGTCTTCCAAATCAGCCAATTAAATCGTTCCTAGGACATTGTGGGGGCTGCTTAAACTTGCCCCCTACTGTGTTTTCTTAATTTCTCATACTGCAGTACAGTAAAAACAAAAATATTTACGGTACAAACAGGTACAAGCGAAGTATGTTTTATTGATATGCGGAAATCATTTGTACCGTGAGGGGGGGGGGCAGGTTCACAACGGTCTGGAATGGTGTGCTGAAATATTATGTAAGCTTACTGCACGCTTGTAGATGCAAGACTAAACGAAATTGTGGAGTATTTGTTTTCCGAAGTATGAGAAGTGGCGACGAGAAGGAACTGTCACTAGTCTTTTGAAGGAAAGGGAAATGGCCTCTCATGAAAAGAAGCTCATTTGTGTATCCTTATTTTATATATCTGAGAGCAAGATAACGTATGTTTGTTGGTGTATATGAGATGACATATCTATATATAAAAAGTATATTATGTACAGCCGTTCTCTGTTTATTCGTTAGATCCGGGTTTATGTCAAATAACTTAATATCAATAAGTGATTTGGTCTTGTCCAGCCTATCCTGAATTTCGTGTTCAGTTCTATAGAATGTTTCATCATTTTGTTCCTTTGTTTGATCATCACCCTGTATATCTACTTCTTGAACCTTTTCTACAACATCTGCGATAAATGCGTTATTACTAGTGTTATTGGTCTATTAGATGGATTTGGTATTAATAATGTGAAATAATTCTTAGGTACTTTACTAGGCAATGTCTGTAGTCCGTACATATCCAATAAATTCACTAGTGGAGAGATAATAAAATACTCAGTATTCATTTCCCGATTTTTGACATTTATGGGCAAAAAGAAATGTGACCTGGCTGTTATGTTAAGCTTTCGAGTTGTAAATACGTCAGCCTATTTATGCTGTTTTATTGTATGAATTGCCCTTAACTCCAATTGTATAAGGCGATGCCCGTTTCTTCTTATATACTACAAAATATTCTCTTCAGGAACAGGAAATGAATAAAAAAAATCGAATAGGATATAATGACGCTTCAGTCATGGCGTGATCCATGTTGGTAAAATACGATATCATTCATGCAAGAAAACTGAAAATCGATAGTCCCATGTATAAAGATAGTGGAGCTAAACACTTCGCCACACGCCTGTTGAAAATTATCCGAAAATGATATCACAAATGTGTAGAGACACGTGATCGCATTAATATCGCTATTAAATGGCACACTAGAATCATTGACCCTGATTCGGCTTGTAACAAACTTTGGGCAGTACCGGAAAGTATTGTTGCATAAGGGTCATTCCAAATTTCTGTTTGTAGCACTGATTATTTTCTGCATTGAAGTTATTTCCATCCGATAGAATAGTACTCCAGAACACGAATGTCTTTTCAGTTTGTGACTATGAGAATGTGCAAATCTTATTCATCTCTCATATGACTGATACAAATTCTTTGCACTATGCTGGACGTAAGTGTGTTAGATATTTTGAGGTTAATGCATATTATATTATATTTGTGAATTTTAACTTTTAACCATTGAAACAAAATTTACGTCCAGGCTATATATATTACAATAAAGTAGGTTAAACTTTTTAATCTTAATATAATTATCTATCTATCCATCCATGTATCTATCAATTTATCTCTCTCCCTCTGTATATATACATATTACAAATGAGTAAAAACTATACAATGAATGTGAAATGTTTGTTTACATCGTCTACATAATTGAACACTTATTTCATAAGCAATATTTGAATAAGTTTAAATTTATTGCTAGATGGAAATAAATAAAAATTTGTAACTGTAAATTGAATTTTTAATACACCATAAACGTAGTTAATTACTAATATTATAATTGAGCTAAATTACCCAAGTTTACAAACTTCATAAATTAATAATCTACGATTCACTATTATAAACATTTAAATTTGAAGTTTATTTGGGAATATAAACTGGTTTAATTCTTCATGTGTAATAAGGTTTTCTTCAACATGAAGCTATTTTTTTCTTAAGGAGTGAGCTATTAGGAAAAAAATATATAGTATTACAGTGTCGAGATATTGTAAAGAATATATTTGTTATAATGTGAAGCCTCACTTTTGACAATTTTGTTTTACACATAAATAATTAACCATATTTGCAATCTAAACTTTAATTTAATTATCTTTTTAGGGTGGAGGCCATAGATCGTTGGTGAGTCAGATTTTACTTATATCTGGATATTATGAAAATTATGTTAAATATTTTATGAATGAAACACATATCGAACTGCACCTCTATGACGTGGTGCTACCCATTTTGGAAAGAGTTTTAAATATCTTTCGTTTACTTACTTGCTATTTTTTGCATACCTCAGAATGCTTTAATGTTAAAATGTGAGAAATATTATGAATCTTAATAAACAATCAACTAGGTTAGTTTAAATAAAAAAAGAAAGAACTTCTTTCGACAGACAAATAAGAAGTAAGGAATCATATTATACAACATTCAAACGGATAAAATGTCTTATTACAATTTCTTCAGTGGAAATTAAATCGTGCATTTTTTAAAAAAATAATTTACAGAAATAATAGTAACATTTTCTACATGATTCACCCTAAATTTACACTTCAAATTTAGTGAAAAATTTCTTGTTTCAATTCGGGAATAAACTAGTAAATACATTGGAATTATACAGAAATTTTAATGTTAATATTAGTGTATCATATGAATCAAAGTAAAAAGATAGAAAAATGTGGTAAAACTATTAAATAGAGTGAAAACTATGACCTTTTGATGCAAATGCTTAATGTAAAAAATATCATCATATACGATAAATGTACTTACACTTCTTTACAAGATCAGTTGATGGAAAAAATATTGAAATACTATAATAAGATGGTTTGAACCACTATTCTAAGAGCAGAATTAAATCTGTTTGAACTTCATAGGACAAGTATTTTTTGTTACGTCCACATTTTATTACAGACTATGTTCACAGTATGAGGGGAAGTGGGGCTTAATTCAGAAATTAAAAATATACAAATTCACCTTCCAGAAAGTCCGTAATGAGATTATTTGCAAAATTTCATGACTCCTGGGAAATTTAGGGACAATGTACCCAGCAATGTGTTTGAATATAATATGTAACGCAACTACAGTGTACAAACGATTAAATTTTAAGCGCGACTTCTTTTCTCGAAGTGCTGGAGTTACTAAGGAAACATAATCTTTTTTCTTGCTTTTCCCATTAGATGTCAGGATGTTTCATACATTATAAGCTGCATTCCAGAAGTTTGGAAGCCACCTCTAATCCAGTATATTAAATTATATTTTACGGAAACTATTTTATATGAACTTTACGTTTTTGAAATGATAAGAAAACAAGTATACACTGAAAATGGAAAGTACGAAAAAAAACATAATATCCCATCTTCATTGCAAGAAAAAATGAAACAAATAAAACACAAACAAAACAATAAATGATACGCTTGAAATTACCATCTACACACGTAGTGTTAGGCCTTTACTGTTCTGATACTTATACAAAAAAAAATACTTAAAACCTATATAAGAAATATATAAATCAGTGTTATTTCACTGATTGTATCGTTAAGTGTTTGTAACAAATACGATTTAAATTCTATAAGATATAAACTTAATATATCAATTGGACATTTTTCTTTTCAGTCTTCGTGCTAACATTCAGTTGTGTACTTTATTAACTATATATTATAATTCTCATTCAAGAATAACCCTAGATAAATATGGACAATAACGTATAAAGTTTATGTACCATAATTTCTTTTTATTTAATATCAAATAATAATAAATTCAGAATATTTGGTATTAACAAATTGTAAACCTTTTGTGATTTTGAGGTGTATTCCTTCGATTTCATACTCGTTCCAATATTTCGAAAATGTGTTGTATTTTTCTTCAAACCAAGAATATAACACTATAAAGTAGACTTAAGATTGAACGGGCCAAGATTATAGTTAAATGTTGTGTTTCCAACCGTCAGAGCGCTATGTAAGGAAATTCATGGCTGTAAATAGACCTATAATGACGGGAGAGTAATGTTAATTTGAAATATGACGGGAGAGTAATGTTAATTTAAAATATTTTTTTTTTATTTTATAAATTCAGTTTTTTATTTCTTGTTATGGTATTATTAATAATAATATTTGCAATAATGCTATTTTATATATGAAGTAAATGTCTATCCTAATTATTTTTATATTTGGAATCATATTTAATTCCAGACTAAAAATATAATTTCCCTTTCGAATATGTATATAAAACAGCTTACATGTTATTTCCAGTAACTAAATTTGTTCATTCTTTCTTTTAGATGAACTTGCCAATTATTGGGAGCTTCCTTGGAGTAAGAATTTAAAACAATATACTCTTAATAATTAATTATAAAATAGCTTTTATGTATTAGTTATAAGCATGTCATGTTAGCTTAAAGTTAGTACTGGTTTTTCAGTAAAATGCCCTATGTAAAAATGTCTTGCATATTTTTATGATTTTGTCGCTGAACTTTTATTTAAAATATTGAGAGACAGAGAAAGTTTAAAATCCTATTGATGAACTTTACATGATAATGAAATTTCAATGGTAATGCATGTCACAGATCATAGTCAAATGCATGCAGAATGAATTATATGTTCTTCATAAATTATGTAAATATCGGAACATTGTGCGATACACGTATTCCCATATATCAGCAAATTCTTGAAGAACTGAACTGAAACCAAAGGAAATACTGAAGCGTAATATAAAGTGTGTTTTATGAAATACCTAAATCCACTATGTAAAAGGTTGACTTTGTTTATTACTTTATTTTTGTGTGTGAAAACGTAATAAATAGGGGAATTTGACACGTTAATTTCCATTTTCCTTCATGAATTTAAACTAAAATAATATAGTTTTGGCAAGCGCAAGAAAGCCATATTACTCTATTGATGCCCCGTAAGATTAGAGAGAGAGTTATCCTGCAAGAAATGAAGTAACAAGTTTTCAGATAAACTTACTCTTAACATGTTTAACCTTTCGTGAAACATTTACTTCAAATTGGGAAATGCGATATGATGTTAGAAAATTTATCTTTATTTCAATTTCAGTTTATTTCCAAAATAAATCTTCCTCATAGTTGCAAATCTCAAAATGCAATAAATATTGCTTAGTATAAGTTTATTCTCTAGTCCTCCTTTCAAATCGCTGGTTATGCACCAGAAGTACCTCAAGGTATAAATTTCATTTGGAATTTATAGTACTGACATAAATCTGAAACAATGATGTGTTTTGAAGTTGCCTGTATTGATTCTGCTAGCAAAGAAAGATAATGGCATCAGACACATGAAGGGAAATAGTTTATTTTTCATTCAATGCACAAGAATGAAGTGCAATTAGAAAATATATGGGAAGGAAGCATAACGTTGTACAGTAGCAGGAAGTGCATCAAAAGCTTAAGTTAGTTTCTTTATAATAACATATAATAAATAATTATATATTTACTTTAATTTATTGAGATCTAAAATCAGTTTAGTTAGAGACTTTAAAGAAGAATTTTAAGCATTATTCTGTTGTGCATGCTATGGCAGATAAAACTCGATCATCTTCTTGATTACTGCATATATTTATTGTAGAATATTTTATATTTCTGAAGTAGAAAGTTAGTCTATCTATCTGTCTATCTATATATATAAATATAAAATATATTTTATTTTTTCAGGGTGGAGGCCACAGATTTTTAGTGAGTATAAATTTAGTTTTATATTTCAGTATTCAATAACTACTTTAATAATATTTTTTCTACATAACCCTACCTCCATAAAAGTATTGGTAACTATCTCATTCACGTTCCGGAAGATTGATTCTGTTTTTTTTTTTATTTTGTTCATATAATTGGAAACCTTTTTTGCAGTGAAAACAACTTTACTGCATTCATTTAGAATATTTTATTTTTGGGGATTAACAACTTACCAGAAACGTATATACCGCGATTTAAATTTCTCCTTATGATAATTGATTTTTAATAATTTAATTAATAATATAACAGATCAGATAACAATACTCTTTTAAACTTATACTTTAAGTTCTAATGTTTCCAAAAATATAGTAATTGTAGAACATATAGCACTTTATGGTTTTGCAATGATAGATTGTTTACATAAAACCTTAAAATGCAAGATATTCAAATTTTGTAATATTTATAAAATCTTACAATTTTGACTTTCAGTGATATAGCGAAATAGTTATTAATTACTGCGAACATATATTAGATTTCTTTCAAAAAATATTCATGAGAATATCCCCACGAAAAGTACATGGAGATTATATATTTGATATGAAAAATAATTTGTATTAACAAGCTCAGGACGGCTCTGGTGTAACAATAAATGAAAGCATAGATTGAGAAGGAATGAAAGATTTATTATAAAATTCCTCTACTTTCAGAAAGAGTATGTATGTGGATATATATGCAAATTTAATTTTTTCTTAATACAGACAAAAGCTGATGAATTATTTTCCACTAGAACAATATAATTTTATCATTTTTCGTTTTATTCTCCTGATTCTAACATTATACTATCTTATTAAGCCACAATGAGAAACCTAAATTGACATATTGCAAAATGTCGCTTATTGTATACCTTCTTTTTTCTAAACTTTATGATCTTTAAACGGTAATTGCCATTATGTCTAACCTTGCTTCTGTTCCCATAGTAACATATAAACACTTCGTCTTGGTGAAATATAAGGAACAAAACATACACTGGCTTATAAGAAGATATGGTTTCCTTTTCTTCTTTTTTTAACCTGGCTGGCTAGTGCATATTTTATAGAAAAGATCACACATTTTGCCCAAAGAATACAATTAAAAATACAACATATCGTTGTGCAACTTCGAGGCTTCTTTTGTCAAGGCGAATTGCAAATTCACGGTTGTGTTCCCCAAACCACGGCACTACAGCTATTACTATATAAATGAATGTATTATTACCTAGAAACTTGTACCAATGCCATGAAACAACATTTGGAAAACAAGAAGCTCGTGGAGCCCTAAGAAGCCCACTATATTAGGGAAAGAATACAGACTGAAAACCATAGTCAAATATCAAACTCAAACCTAAGATATTGTAACTCATTCGACCATACCACATGTGTCACGTCTTTATGTTCATATATGGGGTGAGCCGCAGCATTCGCATTTTATTATTATTGCCTTATTGTATTTGGCACACCTATTGCGATTCCTTATGTACATTATATATATATATATATGTGTGTGTGTGTGTGTGTGTGGAGGTATATTTTACTCTTTATTCTTTAGATTGCTCTGCACATTTTACTCCACGACACACACAGTTTGTATTTAAACATACTTTATACTTCTTTTGTTAACTACTGACAATTTGTGTAGTGAATGTTTTTAGTCTTCGATAACAGCTGCTTTTGATATTATCATCTCTTGATTCTTTCCGTTGTAAATGATAAAGACACCTTGCACTATAATTTATTTTCAAACTAAATAATTAAAGTATTTTAAATCTAGATGTATACTACTCGAAAGCGATGATAATGAAATAATCTCATAATGTAATGAAAATATAAGTAATACATGATAAACAAGATTAATAATTAAAAAAAGGGTTTTGTAAATAAGAGAATTACACTCGAACTTGAATCAAGTGAAGTAATAGAACGTGAAAAATGACAAAAGTGTATAATGTTAAAATAGTCAATTTTAATTTATTTTTGTTTTTAATTTTTAGCCCGCGTTTACTCGGCGTAATATAATATGCATCAAAACCGTTTTATTTTCTTACGATTATAAAGCTTATTAGCTTAGCCAACAATTCTATTAGATATGACGTAATTTAAACTTAAAGATTCAAGAATAACCAAATGTTAGTATCATATATCGAGTATTTAATCATTAGACAGAGTTCACTCGGAGCAAACACTTTAATATCCACCACGTGCTACATATATTTCTACATTTCAAATATGAGTTGGTATAGTTTACACGTTGAAACATGATGAAACACATAAAGCAACATTGTATTCAATAGAATAGTAATGCATTTACCTTCTCATCCTCTAGCCACGGGCGTCACGCACTCTGGAACACATATTGCGCTGCCTTGTAAGATATGAATGCTTCTCAATCACTGACAAAACACTACGAAATGACGACATGGGAGTTGTAGTAGAGTTGGATGTGTACTTGGTAGTCCAAATTTTGGTTACATTTTTGGGATACGATACAACTTTATTATGTCATTTACAACATCAAGAAGTATTCCAGATGTCTGTTGGTGCAACCGCTTTTTCTACAATATATATGAGTTCCATATTGCTCGATCGAGCACATGAAAGAAGATTATCTTGTAGTATTGCTTGCCGCGCTTCTCATTGCATATTGTGCAACATGTTGTTCAACGCGATCGACCCCATTCATAGTGTCGTTGTAGTCCGCAACGACCATATTTCTTTGTTTAATTTTTGTCCTCTACATTAATTAAAAGTTGTACTATAGAGTTATCTATCGAAGAAAGCAATGTATCTTAACACGCGAATTTCTGTATACGAACTCTTATTACCAAATACAACGTGGAGATTATACACAAGAGAGAGACTTTAAATCCTAATCTTGTGTTCATATCACAAATGCCTGATAGTGTACAAAATATGCTAGTGCTGGATAAGTTCATGCGTAGCACTGTATATTGAAACGAGTAATGAAAATATATGTTTAGAACATAATATAATATAAAACTTGAATTAATTATCTTCTTAATGTATAAGTAAGTTTTCTCAACGGTATGTGGTAAAATGAATGTAAAAATGCTGTGGATAACATTTATTAAATATAAAAAGTAAATCAAAGATGTGTTTGCTCATATAGGTTTACTTTCAGTTTGTTATTAATTTATACAGCCTTACGTTGTAAAAGGAGATTCCATCGTGCAAATTAAAAGACTGGACTAATGTAAGTTTATGAATGTAACGCAAATAGTAATACATGTACAATGGGTAACAACATATTATACATTCGCGTGATCCAATATAAAATAAGTATATAGTTTAATGATATATTGAATATCAAAGTTGTTCTTATAGAAAAATATGCACACATTAATTATAGATCGTAATTGTCAATAGCTTAATACGATTGTTTCATTTTAGAATAAAATTCCACTAATTGGCAAAGTGTTTGGCGTAAGTATATATTTTTTACATACTGGATGCTTATAAATATATTAATAGCATATCTCAAATTTAGGCATTACAATGATTTTTCTAATGATAGTTCCGAATTACCTAGAGTTAGGACAAATAAAGGCAGTGTTTCTTAACTAAATATTAACGAAATTTAAAATGTTCACATTATTTTCACAAATCTTTATTTCTGTGGTATGTGTCACATTTTAAGTGCTCATGTCTGAAAATCATATTGTTATTGAGTCACTTATCGTAATTGAAAAATAAGTTTGTGTTTTCTTTCTATAAAACTTTGTTCTAGGTTGATAAACATGACGTAGTTGCTTGGTGCTATGACTTTATAAAGGTCAAAGTCAGTACATTTTCAACCAAATTATGAGAAGAAGTTTTCCACAGTCTTTCAATTGCTTTCTATCACATGGTATGCACCCCTACTGACTGTTTTACTCCTGGGCAATGATTCAACTAACGAAATGTTCTGTCTGTCCCAGAAAACGATATACGTAAGCCTGTGCAGCATTTACTTGAATATTTATTTTACATGGAATATGGAGTCTTTCCAGATAATGGATTTGTACTTGATTCAGGAGTGTTTCGTTAATTCTATCAATGACATCCATCGTTTCTCACCTGTAGCCACGTACATCAAATTCGTAGTATGTGAAAGAGCCAATGTCCAAAAAGAGCAGATAGCGTGTTCAGTTTCTCGCCATGAAATTGTTTTGGCACTCATGATGCACCGATATTGTAGGAAATGAAAATAATATTTTGTAAATATTCATGTTAAAAGCTTGTCTAGTAATGTTTTATTCGACGGAGTAATAATTGATTAGAGACCATTGGCATCTCCGTACTTCTTCTTCACAGAACTACAATCTTCATTGTACTACGTTATCCATTTCCTCAAAATGTCGACACTCACGATGTTTTCCCATACATCTCACACAGTTTTTGATGATTCAATAAAGCTGTAACCTTTATTTTATTCAATGAAGAATAGTGAATCTCATAGTCAGTCAGTTGTTCAATAATATTGAACATTTTAACATTTTGTCGACAAGAGAAAAACAAACTTTGAGTTTTCTGAGATCTACATCTGCTCTGCTAATAGGTGTGCGATTACTTAGTTTGATCCCAGAATTTAAATACAATCATAATTTTAAAGTTATTTGTAATCTTATGATTATTTATTGCGCTGCACAATCCACAGATAACTTATACGTTTATATTACTTCATATTCTTAATTTATGGCTGTCTTTTAATGATATTCCATGTCGTTAACTTTCCTTAAGAAAAATATTTTACTTCTTTCACCATTTAGAATAACTATTCCAAAATAGAGCCTCTAGTTAATATTGTGAAAGTGTTAGAAGTAAATGTCACTAAATAAATTACTAAAAATAAATTACTAAATAATGAGTAGCTGATTATATAATATGTATTTTATTGCAATTTAAATTATGACACATGCTAGATATTTGTATAGCGTGTGTATAAATTATGCAACGGAATGAACCATTGACCAATTTGATGAAGATCCACTTAATTTGAATATCAGCCATCGCAAGTCATTTGTATTTCTAATCCACAATAGAGTTTTGAGACATCGAAAAGGACATATATTAACATTGGAAAAAATTTTCCTTTGACCTATATATATATATATTATGATTTTGCTGTTTTGTGTATTGTGATGAGTAAAAACACTAGTACTTCACAGGAAAGTTCAGGGTTACCGAAATTTCTTTAGGCAGAATTGAAAGCTACTGTTTTAAAAATATTTATTATGACAGTTTTGTAAATTACCATTTACCATTTACCAATACAGAGATTAATTAGTATATTTTCATATTTTTAGGGTGCAGGCCGACGGTCAAGTGTAAGTAACCAATATTTTCGTATAACAGTTTAAATATCAATATTAAAACACGTTGTGGTTGACAAATTTTGGAAAATAGAGCACGTGCTCATCTGTAGTGACTGCCAATAGAAAATATTCATTCGAAACTAACGTTAATGATTAATTTAACTTCTAAAGAGTATATTCAAATGTTAGTAGTTTTTCACGTATACTTTCATGAGAACGAATCACATATTTGTTCCTCGTTTGAAACATAATAATGTCTCAGATTAAATTTTAAGTTTATATGTTATACTTGCGATATAAATATTACTTTATACAATACGAAATCAAAATTAAGTCCCGTTTATATTCCACCTTATGCATCTGAAATAATAATTTGTCTCATTTTTACAAATATGTGGCACAATCTGTAACATTCTATTTAATCGTTAACTTACATAACGCAAACATAAATAGTTAGATCAATTTTATACTCTCAAGATGTATCTTCGATAAATTATTCATAATCCCGTAACTTAATGTCGTGAATCGATTATGGATTTATATGACGAACATATGATAACAATGTTACTGTATTATAATTTCCTACGAAAAGAAGCAGGATATAAACGATACGACGAAGCAGATTATTCTTATTTATATTATTGTGCGTACAAGGTTTATCCACCTCCGTTAACTCGACACCGCACTCTTTGGTTCTCGTATTTGAAATCATACATTTATTTATTTATGTATCCATTTTACTGGTTTCCGTTCATAAACAAACTCCATGAAAAGTATGCGAGCAGAACTTCAGTAAAATAATTTTAATGCAAGAATTTTTATCAATAACTCATATTATATTATAATATATCTAAGCCTAGATTATTACGATTCCTTGTTTACCTGTCTTTTATTTCGCCTACCTCGTAGGAGTTTTTGCGACTCCTCTTCTTTCGTTTCAATACACAGCAGATGTATTGTTACAAATTTCTGGACTCAAGATGATTGACATAATGCCATTATTTTCAAAAGAATTTCTTATCACCAAATTCAGTCATGAACTAATTATCTGTAAAATGAAATGGAGCATATGTAGACTTTACCATTATTTTCATTCACCTATGTAGGAAGTCACACATTTTGAATGATTGAAATAAACAGGACCTTGAAGTTTCCCTTCTGTCCATTCCAGCATTTAGGATTTTGGTTCATCTGTTTTGTAACTGTATGTGAACAAATGCAAAAATGACAGTTTAATTATTTCACAGACAAGGTGATTTAAAGTGTTGTCAGATAGAGATAATACCCATTATGAAGTAAACAGTTACGTTGTAGGAGGATTGAGGTTAATCGTGAGATCTATATTTAATTTAATTTTACATTATGATTTGCAGGATTTTCCAACATTGCTATAGAAATATTTTTTTGTATAAAAAAGAGTATTAAATGCAAACTTGAAGGACGTTAGTTAAACTGTAACATAATGGGGTATTATTGACGCAATAACATATCAATAAATAAATGGGTATGAAGCGGTAATGAAACATGGTTATTTCAAAGTAATTGGCTAGATTGATGATTATTTGTTTAGTCGCTTAGATTTATCTTCATAGTTATTTATATTAATGTTAAGGTATTTGTAATCATTTTAAATATTAAATATTAAAGTTCTCTTATTTGTTGGTATCATAATTGCTAAATACGTTTGATATTTTTCAATGCTTGTATTGCAGTAGAGGTGTAATCTGTTTGTTCGTTTCGTTTTAGAATACTCCATCACTCACCGACATCCTATTAGGTGTAAGTTATACTTTCTGATCGTTTAATTCTTCCTTCAATATATTAACGAATTGTTTAATATATTGCATATTACGATATATAAGCTATAATTCTAGTGGATATTAGTATAGTGAGTCTTTCGAAATAAAAGTAAAGAAACATTCAATGTCAATTCATTTAACACAATAATACGATGCAACTGCATAATGCAATAAGCATGGTAATATTCGCTACTAAGGTGATATAGACGTTTCTAATTATTATGATCTAAATGTGTTTATATTTTAACAATTTTTGTTGTTCTGACTCATTAATTTATTTGTATTATATTCGACATAGCAGTTAATAGTAAGAACATGTTCAGTTACAAAAAAAAAAAAAAATATGACTATACTTAAAGTACAAAATAGATCATTAAAACGCTTACACATACATTCCAAATTCACATACTAATTAAACCTTCTTTGAGGCTTACAATTATGTATTGAAATAGGTTTTGAAATCAAATATAATCGTTGTTAAAGTAAGAAAATCTATTTCTTAACGAAATACTACATTACTAAGCAGTATTAACTAATAGACATATATTCCATTTGTTAGCTGAGATGCTTATGATTAAGAATTGACAATAAAACAGTCTAGTATGTATTATCTATAAATCAACTTAATGTATAATTCATAAGTTTGAATAAGAACTTTATAATGGTAAACACGATGGCATCGTGTAATAAAAATTTCAAAGCTTGCAAGAGTTTCTTATATTTAACTTAAATTACGAAACGTTATCAACTGTTAATGAGTATATTGCCAAAAAATAAAAATAAATAGTAGGTGTGGCTTACCGAATGACATCATTTCATCAATATCCTACTAATGTGACTAGATCATATATACATTTACATGTAACAAGTTGTTTGCAGCTATAAATATATGTGGCAAGATTTAAACGAAATTATTCACAGGTAGTATGGCCATACAAAAGCATATTGTAAGTACTATTTTCAGAGATATATTGCCACTAAAGAATATGCATTTAATGTACATAAAAGGAAATGCATCTTTGCACAATGATCTTGGAGTTCCCAATTCTTAATTACTCTCTCTTGTGCATTGTGAAAATGTATGTTCCATGATTATTAACAATGCGTAATCATTTTAATGTTTTCCTATGTAGAATAAAATATACATTTTTGGTTGATAACCTTATGATTCACCATCTATGAAAGAATAAAATTTCAGTTTGCTTCCTTTAAAAGATATCACAAACAATAATTGAAATACACATACATATTTAGATTGTGAGTCATATCACTATACAATTTAAATCGGTTTATATTACTTCTGTATCAAGGTTCTGCTTGTGCTGTGTAGCTGTCTATAACTTGGATTCCATGATTCTGAAAGAGGACCAGGAATCTCCGTGCCAGTCACCACTGAAGAACTGCTGAGAGTTCCAACCAAAAGGAACGAGAGACAAAGTTTGGTTTTCGAAAAATGCAAATATAATAATCATATAAACATAAATACTTTTCAATCAATGGGAATCGTATTGCAAAAACGTCTCTTCGCGTATCGTAACGTGAGTTATTTTTATCCAGAACTGTGATTTTGTGCACAGTAAATATTTGGAACTTTGTGTAGCGGAACACTTTATTTCCTGCAAGGATTTGTGAGGAAAACAAGTTCCTTGAGTGTCTGTCAAGCAATAGGAATTATGGATTTATGGTGTAAGAAAGAATTTCTTCATTGGTAAATATTATGAATAACATAAAATTCAAGTATTTTTTCTTATTTGTTGTGAGCCCCGTGTGTTGTGAGCCCCAAATTTGATGATTGTATGTGTATCCACAAAATAATTGTTGGATAGATCTTGTGAAAAGTGTATACCATAAACAGGTATAGAAATAAAGTAAGCATTTCTACGAAAAGGTGTTACTGATTTGGGCAGGTCTATAGAATTACAGTAGACACAATTGAGGTGCGTTTATATTCTTTTAGGAAGAATATAGAATTTTACATTGGCGCAGTCGTTTATTGAAGTTACGCTCTGTTTAATTATGTCTACCATTCCGAGCTTTCCGATTTTTAATGTGGAAACTGATCGCCTCCAAACTTATTTGGAACGCTTTGAGTTTATGTGCATAGCAGCACAAATACCAGAAGAACGAAAGGTTGCAACATTATTTACAGTAATGGGAACAGAAGCTTATGATCAACTATGTAACATTTGCTGGCCAGATTCTCCATCAGCAAAATCTTATGAAGACATCAAGATCGTGATGAAAAAATATTACGCTGCAAAAGTAAATATAATTTCGGAAAGATATCAATTTCACATCATGCGACAGAAGCCTTACCAGTCAATTTCATCTTTTGTATTGGATTTAAAAAAACAGTCAACCTTCTGTGAATATACCTGTTGTTTGGACGAAAATTTGAGGGATCAATTTGTTTTGGGGATTGCGGACGAATCAATTCGTAGAAAGTTACTCAATACACGAGATCTAACATTCAGCAAAGCAACAGAAATAGCATTAGCAATGGAAAGTACCGAACAACAACTTCGGTTTTATAAGTCATCTGAAAAAAGTGAATTAAACCATATCCAATCGTCAAGGGTTCGTCAAAAGAACGACAGTTCATCAACATCACATAGCTCTTCGTTATCTTCTGCTCAGGCTTCACCAAAGTCAAAGAGTAATTGCCGATATTGTTCGATGCAGCATAAACGAGGACGTTGCCCGGCATGGGGAAAGATTTGTTTACGTTGTGGACGAAAAAATCATTTTGCTTTGACGTGTAAATATGATTCGCTTGTGTCTTCAGAATCAAAACGTCAAACACAAGGTTTAGTCAATTCTGGGTATCATGAGACTGCAACCATTGATCAACACGAAGCCCAAGAATTAAGTAATTTAGCTAACATTCTATGCCTTGATTCTATAGAGATTGAAACTCCAGACTCAGATAAGTCAGCAACTGGTGCAAGTGTGAATATGTTACCAGCAATTGCAGACATTACAAGTATCGGTATGGAACAGCCACAGATTAACGAACATACATTAAGTAATTCAGTAGATTCTGTGACAGACGAAGAAATGAGATTCAAAAACAATTCAACGTCAAATGATGTAATTCAAAAACCAATACATATTGTACAGCGTAAAAGACGCATGAGAAACAAAAGAGCATCATCACACCGGCAACTAAAATCAGCTACTGGTACCGAAAGAGAAGAAGCAAATAAAAAAAGTGTAGTAGAAAAGAAGTCGACAGATAGCATGGCTAGCAACTCAAATGGTGAAGATCCTTTGCATAAACGGTCAATTGATCGAGATAATTTGTTAGTTGCGGTAGTTGAGAAACTAGAGAACTTAGAGGCACAGATTGATGAGCTGAGAACCTGGTGCAAAGCACCGAAGAAGAAAGACAAGCGAGATTGACAATTGAGACTGTATTCATGATTAATTGTTGTAATGAAAAAAAAATACTAATTGTATTTAATGTTGTTTTTTAGTGGCAGCGGTTTTTTAGGTAACAGGGGGAGAGTGTTGGGATGTAGTATGGGCAGGAAGTTACATGAAATTGTACACATGCCGTTACGTAGCTGTTGTTAGGTAAATATTATGTGCAATGTTAAGATGAAATCGAATCGCTAGATTATGAAGAAGTAATTAATGTACGTGTGTGTTGAGATTAATATATTTAGTTGGGAGCCGTAGCGATTGTGTATCCACAAAATAATTGTTGGATAGATCTTGTGAAAAGTGTATACCATAAACAGGTATAGAAATAAAGTAAGCATTTCTACGAAAAGGTGTTACTGATTTGGGCAGGTCTATAGAATTACAGTAGACACAATTGAGGTGCGTTTATATTCTTTTAGGAAGAATATAGAATTTTACAGTATGGGTCAAAGCCATCCTTCCAACGACGAACAAGTAAAATACACGAATCAGTGTAAAGAATGATTCTATAATATAGATCAAAAATAAAGTCCGATTTAGCGAAACACTTCTAATTCAACTGGGGGCTGCTGTGGTTCAGTTGTACAGCTTTCAACTCTGGTGCATGGGGCCTAGCCTTCAAATAGTTTCCGCCAAGTGAACTTCGTTTTGGACGAACATCGTGTGCGTGTGTTTCCTCGGGTTTCTATCGTTTTCTCCCAATTTCTTTTATCCACTGCTTCATTCATTTGTCATCACCTCCGTGTCCTTTAGTCTAGCCGGCACATACAAGGGACATAACACACTATTTCATTATATATTTATTCTAATTCAACTGTGTGAAATAATTCCATTTTATTTGTGTTAATAATTATCTTATTAATTAATGTGCAATTTGCAAAGGGATTAATAGCAATGGTTGCAATATAGCACTCTGCCAGCCTTTGTGCAAGCTGAGAGGAACGCTGCGATTCGAGATTTATTCTACATTAGAATGATTGTTATACGACACGTAATGCGATTACTCACAAACTGTAATTTAATAATTTTGTGGGTAGAGTCAATCACAATCCGGGTGTTAACAAAAGCAGCAGAAAATAGTCTTTGTGTCTACAAAGTTTGTTTAAATCTTCCTTATTACCAAAGGTGTAGGAAGGAATGTTGTATACGGGAACCCTTTCGTTCATTGCAGCCACCGGAGTGTATTGTAGCGATTTCAAGTTAGATTCATTAGGTAATCTCCTGGGAAATAATAACCAGAATGATTGTTACTATAACAATTATTATTACTATAAAAATTATAAGAATAGGAAATTATTATTATTATAATCAAGGAAAGAAATAATAATTGAAATCAGTATCTGGAATACCCCCGAATAAGTTAAAGATAGTGGCGTTTTTTAAGCGTTTATATATGAAATGTAAAGCTATACAAGTGAAAGATTAAATATAGTAGTATAAGATATAATCACAATGGTCCGTGGAAAAGAGTGATGTAGTTGGAAATCTTAGAAACAACTTGATGAATGGTTTTGCTCTCCATAGAGAAGAGTTTCAAGCGATCTTATTGCATGCTGAATAGATAGTACGTTAACAGTAAATTGAAACTATCGTTGATAGGAAGTGGGCGATATTCTAAAGTGAAACTGGCCAAATGTCTGGTAGTTAGCTGGATGGTTTATGTCTTGATATACTAGCAGAACTAAAGATAAGTTTATAGAGACAATCCGCGGTCTAAGATCTTGCCTTGGTTTGAACTTTGATTTCAATCATATCGTACTATTGACAAAGTAAAACATCACATTCAAAAATTACTAATTACGTGAATATGGCAATTTCTGGAGTTTTAAGGAAGCCATAGTAGGTAACGTTGTAGCCGATAATACGTCTAATACTGTAGATAATAAAAAAGAATGATCAGAAATGAACAATTATTCAAGTTTAACAATAATTAATTCACTAGAGACTGCAATTGGGAGATTGTTTCGATAATGCCTTCGGTCGAATAACTTTCTATCGTATACAAGTTTCAAGAATGAGCTATGCTTAGATTCCTTGCATAACTATTATTAGACAAGAGACTGTAATAATAAATCGTGCACATTCTTGTCGATATTAGATATTGTAATTATTGTTATGAGGAACAAGAGAGATAAGAATTGTGTACATGTTTTTTCATGTATTCCATTAACGTACTAAAGGAAATCGTAGCTCAGTGTTACAAAGAAAAAAAAAAGCTCTTTCGTCTGGGGTTTCCAGTTCGGGCCAAGTGAAAGTAAATTTGTGGAGAACAACAACGTTTCGGTATGCTTTCGCTGCTTCTACTTTCTCTTTTCACTATTTCCCCGATTCAGTTCCCGTAGCTCCCTGTTTCCAGAGGTGACCTTGTATGACATACTAGTTGTTCATCGTAAGGTTCCTTCGCAGTATTAATGTGCACAAAGATAATTATGCTATGTACCAAAGACAACATTGTCTAGAAATCGGTGTGCAGAGAAATGAAGTCAATCCCATAATCCCTTAAGAATAGCTTTAATTAGTGACTAGCTATATAAAAATGATATAAAAGTTCCTTTGATAACGCCTTTGATTTGATGATGCTGCTCGACCATCTAAGAACATTGTAGATATTTTTTGTGTTATCAACCATGTACAAGAGAATACCATCTGTATACCATGTGCGTGCCTTCTACGTATACTTGATTCTATCCTGCAGACGTGAGTTTTTTTTGTGTCCTTCTTATTCGTACGTGATGGGCAACTGCAGTTTCCATACACGCTTCCAATCACTTAAAATGGCACTCCACCGGAAACAAAGATGGCCACCAGTCATAAGCATAAAATATATACATTAACACGAATTGGCCGTCTCATTAGCAAGGTTCATCATAGTAACTTTAGAAATTTAATAATATCGACCGCTCCATTAGGACCGATAATTTTTTAATAACTCTCCTCTGAATTCAATTAACTTGACACTCTGAGTTCAATTATCTGAACAAAGATGGCCACCAATCAAAAACATACAATATATACGATAACACAAATACTGTTACTGACCTTATATGTATGGTTCTTCACAGAAGGGATATAATCTTAATAGTATCGACAGTTAAATTAGTACCGAGAATCCTTTAATAACTTTCCTTTGAGTTCAATAAATAATCTGACATACTTATTTCTAAAGAACATTATAAGCATATGTGTTTCAAATTATTTAAACAATGCTATAGCGTAGCAACGAAAACTATTGTTTAACCATTGTTATTGATGGACAGAATAACGTAACACACTAGCTTGTAATACATTATTTCATTAAATTCAATGTTAGAGTTCTCATTTCTAAGCGATTAGCTTACGCACCTTTGATGTGCAAGACCCATATTCGATTCTAGGCGAAATTATTGTGTTTCCCTTCTACGTTACCCACGTAAGTTCCGTCCTATATAGACTAGCGGTGAACAGGGATATTAAACTAAAATAAACTCAGTTCACTACTAATGATTTTGGATTATAAATATATCTGTACCGCGAAACAGGTTCGCGTTCTTGCTAGTCATTTTTCCTCTTGTCTTCAAGAGACATGTTTTACTCAGAGCCGTCGCGTTCTTGATGTTTTCACACTATAATTCGAACCATAAGAAAATACCAATAACTGTCAAGTGTTTCACGATGTATATGTCACTATGTGAGTCATAACTGTGGAATAGAAACCTTGTTTCTTACGCCAAAGACGGGTACGTTAAATCGTTGACTAGAAATTGCGACTAGGAGATTATTTTAATAGTTTGTTCAATCAAAAAAATGTATAGTATGCAATTTTCATCAATGAGTTACCCTTAGGTTCGTTGTATAATTATTATTAGACATGATTAGTCGTACTATAAATACTCGTTTCAAATTCAAATTTTTAATACAAAATTTCTAAAAAAAAATCTGATACGGTATTCCTTTCTCTGCAAGTGTCTCACCTAAAAGAACTAACCTTTTGTAAGCACACTAATTTTATAAAATATGTATACTAATAAATGTCACTAGACACGGGATATTTTTATAAATATTAGTAATGAATAAATGTTTCACCATCCGGACAGGTTTGTCTGATATCTGGGTGGGTGTGTAAGTGCTTGACGAGGGCCGAAGAAAAAACAAGATTTCATGTAATAACATTTGAGATTATCAGAATACTGTTATGTATATATCGCTATGATAGTGGCTACGGGCGAATTGAAACCTGACATTCAGTACGAACTAGGATTACCGGAAAAAAAATTACGTTTCGTTAGAATGGAATCGAGATTTCTATAGACGTAGAAGTCTTTTGTTAAATACATAAATTTTGTTTCAAGGAAATGTAGGCGAGATTGCACAATATTTACCTTTTCTATAGAATCTACGTTAAAGGCGTTGAGAGTATAATCCAGCTTGTCTCCATAAACGCTGGGACCTACCGAATTGTATTGTCGAAGTTTTTATGTTTCAGCGCACATACTGAAAAATATTACCATTTACAAATTAATATAGTTTCAAACGTTTCGAAGTTTTCGGATTATTTGTGAAGGTAAAAACTTGACGTTAACGCGATAACGACATGTTTTTGTTTCCTTATAATAAGAATCAAAATGTCAATAATGATTCCCTTGTCTAATAATAATTAGACGATGAACTTAAAGTAGCTCATTCATGAAAGTTGAATACGATAGAATGTTGTTCCGGAGGATGCTCTATCGAAACAATCTCCCAATAGTAATCTCTTGTCAAATTATTATTAAACAAGAAATACAATAATTCTAAATTTCTGATAATACTTTTTATTATCTAGAATTGTAGAATTATATTTACCATTAACAGACACATACTTTCTGAAGTAAGCATCATACTCGATGTTTTCTACTTTGAATAGGTATGGGTTTGTCTACTTGGTTGGCTTCGTTCGATACCGGGTGCCAATTATAATGTCTTCAAGGTTGATTTTGTATACGATATATTTTGAGATTTGCTTGATTCGCATCATGCGATTGATCGTTCTAGCTTTGAGCTTTACAGTGGATAGGATAAAAATCTGTGCCCTTTGTAACTGCGAGCTAAGAAATTAATTTCTATCATTGCCTCCTGAACTGTTATTGCCTATTTGCATGAAATGCGTTTAGCAGCGTTCTTCGTAGGTGCTCACGTTCGAGGTTTGATTCATGGTTGATAAGCAGCCAGCCCAGTTTCCTTTGCATGCTTTAGATTTATTTCCAAGTTGAAGGAAATGTGTTTCTGAACCGGATCTACGATGCTGATCGATTGTCTTGTGAAAAGACGTGGACGTTTTCATGCTCTTTTTACTACCAGTAACTCGAATATTAACGCTTGTTGCTAGGCGAAGAAAATTGTGTTTAGCTCGTGCCAATCAGGGTCAAGCATACTCTGATGCATATATAGTGAGTCTGTCTTAGTCATCAATAGCCTATCAAAACTCTATGCCCCACGTCAAAGGCGCGTACACTAACCACATAGACAGGGAAGAGATCTAGAAGTGAATTCAATAAACTATTTACACATACTGAAATACGATTATAAGCTATAAGCATGTCCTTCACATTAACCAAGCCAAAAATAATAGCCGTTAAACAATTATTTCCGTTCCTAGACTGTAGCATTGTTTGAAGTTATTAAAGAATTTAACTAATGGAGCGTTCGAAAAGTATCTAGAGCTTATTTTCGGACCCCTGCAAAAATTCCACAAACTTTACTATGAATAGTTAGTCCTTCCGAAGTTAGATGAGGACATATTCAAAACCTCCGTAAAGCATTCGGTAATACTACCAAACTATCAATTAATCTAGCTTGCACACTAGAAGGAAGTAGACAGAACTTACTTTATTGCGTATAAATAGCTTATGATAAGTCTCTGTAACCGTATATCCTACAAAATGGTTATGAAAACGAACTCCATAACTTGCCTCGACGCTCAAAATCAATCTTGAAACAATTGCGATTGCAACACCCTGACGGATCAGAATCTCTTAAAGAAAATACGAGGGCTGGAAAGAAAAAAAGTGGCATCAGACATATCAATCACGAACCCTTTATTGGTCAATCATGAAACTTCTACAGGCTTTCAATGTAATTTCCTGCAGCATGCATCACCTGTTGACAAATGTACGGAGGTCGCAGGATACCACCAGCGGTGCCCTTTATGTTGATGTCTGCAAGAGAGCGCTCTATAGCTCGAAGTATGGAATCTCTTCTGCGGAAATTCTCCCTCGCAGGGGTTCTTTCATCAAAGGCAACAGCTGATAGTCACATGGATTCATGTCCGATTAATAGGGTGGGTGCTCTAGAACCTCCCACCTTCATCTTGCAAACAGGTCCATCACAACACCTGCGTTGTGACAACGGGCGTTGTCATGCAAAACAATAAGAGCATCCCTGATGAAGTTGGGTCGTTTACTGGGGAGTGCAGGACGGAGATGTTCTTCCAGAGACCTGCGGTAATACACTACATTGACGGTCTGGTTCGGAGGAACTGAATGACTGAAATGACACACTGTACATCGTATGACATTATCACCATTAACTTCACATTCTTAGGTCCCTGACGCAGCTTGTTGGGTCGGGGTGATGATTGGTGCGGCCATTCATTAGATTGGCGCTTCTGTTCCGAATCATACTAGCGCGCCCGATGATTCTCTCCAGGAACGTGCGACCTTCCAGTCTATACCGTGCCAGATGATCATCTGCGAGTGCGTATCTCAGCCATTTCTGAACATCCTACCTCGTTCGCCACATGCTGCAACTACTATATCAATTCAATGATTCGTTTGTCGACTTCATGGCGTCCTTCACCTTGTTCCTTTTTCCACACCGCCACGTCGTACTCGAAATGCTGTAGCCCAACGTGCCCCTGTCCGATACGGTAATGCGTCATTCGCGCATGCTTCATGTAGTCCGAAGTGAAATTCCGTGGAGTTTTAACCACGGGTCACTTAGATCTTTATCCATGAACGTATTCTAACTTGGAAAACGTCACTTTAGAGCGGTGTGCTTTGCCAACCTGCATTCAACACACTTCACTAGATCAACGGAGCGCCTACACTAGCGCCAACACCCACGTTGTATAGATCCCCCCCACCCGCTACAAGTGTTGCCAACTGCAGCTCGCTTAAAATTCTCTGTGCGGGGATGGGACAGTGTTGCCATGTTTTCTTTCCAGCCCTCTTAAATATACCGTTATGATAACTCTTCGTTATCTAGAATACTTCATTTTAATCCTTGTTTAAAATTTAACCTCTGACACGAAAATTCGGGTGTAGAGACGTGGGTGTTATGAACCATGTGTAAGAAACTAGTTTCTATATACCCTGTGTATATATTCTACGTATACTCGAATCTCTCCTGCAGACGTGAGTTTCGTGTCCTCATTGGTACGTCCGGAGCAATTGTAATTTCCGTACATGCTTGAAACGCATGAAATGGCTCTCCACCGAGAACAAAGATGGCAACCATTCAGAAAGATACAATATATACGATAACACGAATACTGTTATTGACCTTATATACAGGGTTTCTCACAGAAAGGATATAAGCTTAATAGTATCGACAGCTCCATTAGTACCGAGAATCCTTTAATAACTCTCCTTCGAATTCAATAAAGTAATTTAACATACTTATTTCTTAAGAATATTATAAGCATATGTGTTCACACTATTCAAACAATGATGTAGCGTAGCAACGGAAACTATTGTTAAATATTATTATTGATGAATAAAATAACGTGAGACTGCCTAGTAATGTATAATGTTTCGTAATGTAATGTAATGTACAATCTTCATAAGGCAGTATATCTGGATATTTCATTAAATTCACTGCTAGAGCTCTTTCATTTCTAAGCGGTTAGCGCACGCGCCTTGGATGTGCAAGACCAGTATTTGATTCTAAGCTAAATTGGTTCATTAGTCAGTACGTATTTCATAGTGTGCAAATTCTCTATTACATATCTAGTTTGCACGTGTTAGAGCAAATTTATTTTCAAAATTATTTAATTGTGGCCGATGATGTGTATTCTGTTTATTTGGAGAAAAGTACAAAAGTGTTGTTGCTTATACTTCCCTTTAAATAAGTTATACTTCAGTGATAAAATGAACTAGTGAAAAATGCAATTACATCTTTGCAAAAGGCAGGTTTAAAAAAATGCATCCTTCTGTGTATATTGTAGACACGCAATGTTTCCAAGGATGTTGAAAATTATTCGATAGGAATATCTTAAAGAAAAATATTGCATTCAATCATATATGAATTACATTGACAAGAATAAAGGAAAGTAAAGGAGATATAAATATAATATTTTCGGTTTAAAATATATATCTGGCATAGTTGATAGCAAAATCTGAACGTTCACATGTAAAGGAACTTATTGCGCAAGGAAGAGATTTTGCTATCAACGAAATGAAATATATAGTTTCAAAAATGAAAATATTACATTTATATCTCGTTTACTTTCCTTTATTCTTATCAGTGGTGTTTAATCTTACATATCTCAATTTAATATCTTACTCAACATGTTCACCTGCTGACATCACAATCTACTTCCAACTGAAAAACTTTGAATTTAAATTAAGAAAGCAACCCAAGGTATGAAATTGTTACCCTTGTTCTGAAAAAAATTAGATTAATAAATCATATGATGGCTTGTCAGTTCCAAATCATTGACTGCTCCATTTAAGTTACGTTATTTCGAACTGCAAGAACAGATACTGCACAATAGAAAGATGCATGGGTAAAATATATTGCACAATAGAAAGATGACGAAATTCTAATGAAATCGCCAGGTCAATTTCAAGCGGAAATAGCTGTTACGCTGCCTTGTAGATTACACTAAAGAAATTCAACTCAGTATGTCCGTAATTGCATATCTTACTCTTTCAACACAAGTTGTGAAAATAATGTCACTTATAGAACTGTTGCAGTTTCTTCATTTTCAACCTAGATGCGAGTAACTACAATTTCAAAGTTTCTCTCTATTAACTGTTTACGAATTATCATTCTATAATAAATTTAATTCAGTTTATTCGTCTGGAGAATCCCCGTTCATTACCTGCGACCCCTCAACTGTTATTTTAAAACAGCTCAAACAATTAAGTGAACAGTTTTTATTAGTGCTTTTCACCCTTATAGTACTTGGTTCCGAAATTGAGTAAGTAACGTAACAGTGCTGCTTTCGTCGTGTACAAAATAAGCAAACTACGTAAATAGCATAAAACTTGTTGCAAAAAACCGATCATTTTAACGGCGACAAGCTAGATTAAATTCGTAGGGGTATCTTTTACTATAGATACAAGTTGCAGTAATGTTTTCTTTTATAGGGTGTTAATTTCAGAAGAGGTTATGTGAACAACCTTCTATTTAAACTTTAGAAATAAGGACTTCTCTTTGTTAGGTAACAAATCATATTTTACTTTTGTATGATATGTGAAATGGTTATTCTAATATATCAAGGAAACTACTACCAATGTGCTATAAACTAATCTAATTTTTTAGTGTTCGTCTAGATTCAAACTAAAACAAGCGTCGATAATGTGAAGCACAAAATTAATTTCTTTTCTTGTTTGAACAACCAAAAAGAAAAGTAAATTTAGTATATCGCAAGTGGATTCCTTGCATGAGGGGAAACTGTAAATATAGTTTCAGTTCATTTTGATTGTTGTGATTTTGTTTTTATCAATATCATATTGAATAAACGTGAGAAATGATGTGCGTGTTAATTGAAAATGACTCAATTGGTATAGTGGTATTTAGCTTTTACAATATTGTAAAAACTTTAGTTCAATCTACAAAACCAAAACTTCAAAAGAAGAAAACACAA
Source organism: Thermobia domestica (assembly GCF_964235325.1). Lineage (NCBI taxonomy): Eukaryota > Metazoa > Arthropoda > Insecta > Zygentoma > Lepismatidae > Thermobia > Thermobia domestica. Next base: position 65,728,654 of record NC_137463.1, on the reverse strand, counting down.
TTAAGTTGCAAAGAATTTACTTTATGTTTAACCGCTCTCAGTTTCTGAAATTCTTATCAATAAAGACATCTCCTTTTTCATTTGTTTGTAGAAATTTGTAATTCATTCAAGTGTCAATATATTTCTAAAATATTAACTAAATGATTTAATATTTTTCAGGATAGTACATTATTTGACCTTATAGCCAAAAAAGTAAGTATTAATGATAATTGTATATAATTCACATACTTATTGTGGCTATTTGTATTTTAATAGAACATGTACAAGTGAAGCTGTAGTCTAAACTTTCATCGTAATATTTCCATTGAAGAGACATATACAGAAAATATAAAGAGTGAAAATATAGTAGTAACAACGTGGGCATACGCGATAAAACACACACACTTGGGACATTAAACAATTTTGAAGACATTAGAGAATAGTAGATCAGCCTGGAAAGTAATATATTGGAAGAATCGGATGAAGAAATTGAAAGAAAAAAGTCGAAAGAGAAAAAGAAGGGGTTACCAAGGACATTCGAATTTTGATCGAGTCATAACGCCATCGATGATAGTTCTAAACAGAGAGAAACGAAGTACATCACCTGCGGAATGAGATCATAAGGGAGTGAATTATAAGTAATATGCAGTAAATGGAAAAGAAATATAAAGATATATAAGTTAATGATGGAAGGTAAATTGCAAATAACTTAACAATTTACCGAACATTTTTCGAATAATGAATCAATGGAATAAATAATATGGATCAATGGAATAAATAAAGAACGTAGGGCATTAGTATATCATTGTAAATGTATTGGGGAATGGTGAGAACAGTACGTGGAAAAACTATTTGAAATGTACGGGCTCTCAGTTAAAGGGAACTTATCTCTACTGTCATGATCCGTGGTTCTATCCCCATTCAAGTATGTTTGTGTTGGATAATATCGCACCCGATGCTTTTCTCAGGGTACTCGTGTTTCCTTCTACGTTGGTATACCACCAATTCTTGCACCATATTTATTTGTCTTGATCACCTCTCTTCTTAACCCTAAAGGACATAAACCTGAAACGCTACCATGAAATAATCTCATTTCATTTTCTCGAGATACTATGAGAAATAATAAAAAAACTGAAGTATTGGTGAAAGTAGGAGATGAAGTTAGACCGAATAAAAGAGTCGATAGTGTTACAAGAGACGAATTTATCTTGGCCTTAGAAAAGCTTGAAGCCAAGAAAGCACCGGGAATAGATGTTTTTTGTATCTAAAATAATAAAAACTACAGGTAAGAAAGTATAGGATAAAATGTCTTGCCTTATATGTAAGATCTACAATACTTTTAGTAGAGTACCATCCAGTGACCTAATCATCCATCTCCGAAATGGGCTCAAGGATTTGGTGAAAGCTACTTATATAAGGAAGTTTAACAAGATCTATGCGCTATGAGAATCTATTAAAATATATACTCGGCATATTTTTTCAAGCTTAAATTAGTTTTACATAAAAATTAAACATAAATTAGTTTTACATAATGTTCAATTTTTCTTATTATTCGCCGAAACCAAATAAAAAATTAAGCGATTAAAAGTGTTAGACTTGGTGTTATTGTATTGAATTTATTCTAAGATTTCGTAGGTTTACAAAGCAATTTCTATTCCAAAGAGAGGACATTGTGATTCATTTTATTTTATATCTTGGAAACTTCGAAGGAGCAAAGTTGCAACATTCTTTGAAAGAATCAGCGTAATGTACTTATCATTCGATAATCAATTACATTTTCATTGCTGCACTCATATTCAGTATAAGCCAGAAGTTGAAATACTTTAATCTACATAACTTCAGTAGAATGTTTGAAAACTGTATTTTTCAGCCCAAATCATAAAGATACCTATTATCGTTCAGTTTTTTAGCTCGTTTCAGATCTAGGTCTCTTGCTCCGGGCTAGATCCGCTATTGCTAGTAATAAAATGGTGCAAAACATCATCCTGACAAATATGTATATAGCATATAAGGAAGTACGGGATCCTATCAGGATGTGTGCTTCCTTAGCCTTTTTGAAGCCACGAGAAGTGGAGGAAGGATGGCTACATATTCACAGTACCACAGAAGAGCACCAAAGAACTGCTGAATTTCCGACTACCAGTGGTTGGAAATTCACAAATGCTAGTTGACAAGTGGAACTGCTACCAATGACGACACCGAACAAATAACGTTCTAGAAGGTCGGAACAATCACATAAACTCAGTTGTCGATAATCGACACACCGTGTTAAAGATTTGATTGTATTCTTGAAAAAAGAAGCAGAACGTTTAGATGGAAAGATTATGATAATGGAGTAGAATTTAGAAGGGGTAGAAAGGAAATAAAAGTATATTTCGGTGGACGAGAGAATTGTAAGAGAAACAGAGTCACTAGAAAGTCAGGATACGTCGGAAAGTTTTCAAGAAATGACTCTTACATAATCCACATGGATTAAGAGGAAAGGAAAGCCGTTATGACTGATGTATGAAATATTGGACGAAGCTATTTATAATGAAGAATATTTGAATATCGTTTAATAACTGACAAAGCGCTGGCTCCAATATTATTTTTGGAGAAGCCGTTACGACTTATAGATGGAAATATTGGACGAAGTTATTGATATTTAGGGATATCTGAATGTCAGTTAATAATTGGCAAAGCGCTGGTTGCATTTTTTTTTATTTTTGGGACTAGGCCTTAAGTTTTAAGGTCGAATGTGGTAATTCCTTGGATTCTTTAGTTATAAAAATTTTAAAAACTAATCGATGAATTAAGCGGCCGGATCCCGCCTTTCGTATATGCTGAGTGCGAATCTTATACGCTAGTCTTACCTGCGTCAGAAAGGTGCCGATAGAAGAAGGTACGCAGTACTGGCTGGTGCTAACAATGAACTTTACCACACCGTAATCATAATCAATGTATGTGTGTGTGTGTGTATAAGTATTGGACGAAACGCTATTCGATTAGGTGACTGGCCCAAACCTATAAGCTTCGTGTTCAAATGGTACTGAGACGAAATGCTGCTTGGCACGAAACGATACGACACGATAAATAAACGGACAGAAAAATAAAAAAATATTTAATTAAAAAGGAATCTTCTGTCCTTTTACAAACATACTGAAAGTTCCTGCTTCACTTTGCAACTATCTCGTTGTACGTTGAAGAGCATTTATTATGAATTACTAGGAATCACAATTAGAAATTTAATAAGATTTACACATTTCACTAATTTCATTATTGTTTGACATTATCCATAATCGACTATCGTATAAACAATTATAATATATTTCTGTTTTGTTTTATTCTAAGCCTGAACAACTTGCCCACCGTTTTCAACCACAAGTCCAGGTGAGTTCATGCTTAAATTATTTATCATGTTTTCATATCTATATAAAATTATCCCTATATGATAAATTATATGTCATAACTTAATAAGTGGTTTCAACACACGTACTTACTTAAAATAGGATGAACACACATATATAAATTAACTAATTTATAAGTAAATTGTCGCTGTTTTTAAACATTTTTTCTCTTTATAAGAAAAATATTTTTTTCTTATTTTCACTTTCATATTCTTTGAAAGTTATTTCCTCGTCTACATACTGTTAATAAAACATTTATAAAATTTTACCTTCTGAAAAGAATAGTTATTTTTGTTTACGTAAGTTTTAAAGAAATGCTAAATAGGTTTGGACACGAATGTGCCTAACTGTTGTTTCTCCACCGAAAGGCTCCCTTTTATGAGTAGTGACATTTTTAAAGATAAATCGAAATTTCAATTTTCTTTATCACAAACGTTTCAACCGATGGAAGTGACTAAACTAAATTATGTTTCTTATTCAACCATTGTTCACGAATTCATATTAAACACGACAAGGATTGTATTAAATATATGATTGTAAAATGTAAAATTAACACATATTAGAAATAGCCAGCTACCTATTTTAGTAGCGTAACCAGTTATTGATGTGGATAACGTGATCGCCCACCTTAAAGAAGGGGCGGATATATCGAGTTTTATCTTCATAGGTTGAGCAGATTATTTATATAAAGTTTTATTCATATTTCCCATTTTATATGTACATTATAGTTAAATTAATACAATAAAAATCACTACCAAGCAACGTGCTAGAAATGTTTTAAAAATCATTGCCGACGGTTCAGTGCAATTCTCGTGATGACGATGCAGGGAAAGTTGGTGCTATGAATAATGAGATGTATATACAAGCTTCATCATTTCCTGTTCTGAAATTGTTATTGTCGATTGCGCAGGTGAAGGTTACAATTTTTAATAACATTATATCATATGTTGAATGTAATCTCTGTTACGTAAAAAACTCACCAGAATACTCAACTCTTATTTTGCAGTTAAAACATCCTTCACTCCTTGAATGCACATTTTAGATTTTAAGATGAGAAACAATCGCCTTAGTCGAAGAGTTGCATTAAAAGAATGCTATTTTCAAAGCTACTATTTCACTATGATAATAAAAGTGATATTATCAGTGTAGCGCTCATCCAGTTATAAAACGGAAATATACCATTTCATCATTTAAAGGGAAAACATGTGAACTTGCTGATAATATTCCTATTATATTCTATAAATAGTTATTATATCAGTTTTCTAGTCAATTACATTAGTAGTTATAAAATATTATATTCTTGTCGTATTTCTAAAATCCCCTACCTTCTATGACAAGCAAAATTAACAAAAGAATAGTTCAAAGTAGATACGGACTATGTTGAAAATTTCACTTCAAAATGTTGTCTAAATTCTTTAGATTAATAATGTAAAAAATGTTAATTTGTATTATATATGTTAAGTCTCACCATCTCAGATATTATAGCTAGTCCAAACTTTATTCTAATAAATACTAACCAATTTAATTAAGTTACTAAATGTTATGTGTTGGTATACACATTTATAAATCATTCTCTACATGCGTTAAACATAAGATATATGATCAAACTATTCATTAGCTGCTGTATATTTGTAACATTTAATATAGACGTGCGTAGTATAAAACCACTTCTTTTAGGGAATAATATGTGATATTCTTTATTGGCAGCTGAATATTATTTTCCAAATTGATATTCACGACGAACAATTACGATGTGAATAACAAAATTTCAAAGAGCTCAACTGTAAATGATGATGAGTTTATATTGGTTGTTAGCAGCAAGGCTATATAAAACGAATTCCTTAGTTGGATTTAGTTCTAAACTACTATGTTTGAGGCTCTACCACGGATGTAAAATAAATGAGTGTGTGGGTAAATTTGCACATTTAAACTATTATACAATTGCAAGGTATGAAGGTAAGAACACAATCGCCCCCCCAAAATTTTCATACTCATAATCTGGTATGATAAAAACTTACTAATTTTATAATTTATACATAACAGGCTGCGTTTGAACAGGACGTAACACCGGATTCTACTCCTTTGTCAAAGGAGGTAAGTAATGTATTAATAATTAATGATTACAGTTAATATAATAATTATCAACTTCTTACGGTCGTTGTGTAAATATAAGATGGTTAGAATTTTGATAAATCCTTTATCATTTTATTAATTAAAATATTCCACTGCAAATGACAAGGCTATTCATTAGTGCCTTTCTTGTAAAATACTTCCTGAAGTGGCGTTACAATAATGAACATACACACATACCCCTATATATATATATATATATATATATATATATATATATATATATATATATATATATATATATATGATTTCATAAATAAAAAGAAATATAAATATCGAACTGTAAAAATGTTCACAGTTTGAGAATTTTTGCTTTGTGAATCAATGTGAAAATTACCGAAACAATGAAATATAGAGCTTATAGTTAATAGACATATTAAGAAAATTATAATATCCTGTTAAGAATATGCCTGTCAGTAATATTGAACAGTTGCATAATGGATTCAAGTAAGGATTCTCATATCACCCAGACATAAAAATTCTACTTACGACAATTTGACAATATTGGTTTGGGACAAATGTGGGTTCAGTCAGATACAGCAGGGAGACATAGTTTTATAAGAACATAAGATAATTTCGATAACCAATACGAAATGACCAGAGCTCCATTTGGGGTCACTTTGTAGGTGCCAATGGCATAAATGACAAGTGCTTGTTATTATCCCGTAATGTGGCCAGTGTCAAGACAGGCATCGGAATGAAAACCATCACCTACAATGTAATGAAAGAGTTCACTTACATGTATAGAAAAAATAATTGCAATCTGTAATGCAGTCTACGTTATTCGACACCCACTTCTGTTTTAAGATTATTATGATTAAGATAGTAAGAGAGATAATAATTTACAAGTTAATTGAGTACACGCTATTTGCGTGCGTATTCACGTGATAAAGAACGAATGTTTGATTTTTAAGATCAACATTTGGACAATATTTCTTCTGTTTATTAATAGATGTAAAATTTATTAGAGTAAATGGAAATTTATTGTACTGTCCTTACTAAAGAAAGACTGTAAAATCGTAGCAGAAAGTTTACATTATAAATTATATAAAGATCAAGACGATAAGTAAAATTTCACTTACTATTGTTAACAAGATTGTCATTCAATACAGACGGTTGTTGAAGGAAAACACCACAATCAGTTTTGTACCAGAACAATCAGTTTCAACATGGCGTCAGAACAATTCATACCGACGATCTATTGGAAAAAGCATTATCAATAGGTATTATCTTGCTAGTCCTGATTGCGAAGAATGATATTCCATGCAGCTTAGAATTTTCCAGAGATATACAACATTTCTTGCTACTTTATTGCAACTGCTCGTTGTTTTGTGCCAACTTTCTTCTCAACATGAGGGGAAAATCCTAAGATAGGTAAATAGAAGGACTATAATTAGAAATTTCAGAATAGAGCAAGATATAGAAAGGCGACAATCATCAGCATAAATCCGAGAATTGGTTTAAATTAGATAGTAGCTTGGATTGGAATTTACTGTCTATTTCTGCACTTAAACTACGTGAAATGTGGACTTTTAGTTGAACGTGGATCCGAAACAATCTTTGTGTGTTGAAACTTTCAAACTTCTCCACGATGATTTGAACGTGGAAACCCATGTTCCTACGCACGTGCGCTAACTAGTAAACTATAAAGTGATGTAAAGTGTTGTAATTTATCAACTACAGTTTAATGTTCGTTTTCGCTCCCGAAGGTATCTACCACGGTGGATCAGTGGCAGAGTGCCTACACGTTGTGCGTGGAGCCGTGCTGCAGTACTTAGCCATGTAACTATGTGTTGGATAACATCCTGTCCGTGGGTTTCCTCGGGGGAGTCCCACTAAGTCCTAAATTCACACTCTACTAATTCTTCCATCATCATTAGTTTGTCCTAATAAGCCGTCTCCAGAAAGGCTATTCGGTATAATTGTGGGACACTAAACTGCAAGCCTACACTTCATTTTCATTTATCAATCTTTAAGGATATGTACGTCATTACTCACCGTACTCCACCAAGAAATATTACCTAATTGTTGTTACAATACACTCTTTGAGAAAATCAGTGGAAGAAATGTGACTACTTATAGATGAAATAAAGAAAAGTCAGTGTATACATTTTGTGCATAAAAATTTACAAAAGACCGAAGAACAGCCGAGACTAAAGAAGAAATCCTTTCCAAGGGACTGAAAAGATAAGAGAAAACACCTACTTTGAAAGGAGGTAATTAAACTCATGTGTTTGCCAATTGGAGTTTTTCACGAGACGGAGCGAAATGAGAAATAAACTTTTTCGTCTCCTTTCGTATATCTATCTATCTATCTTACCAGAGGGACCTCCGTAAGAGTATATATATATATATATATATATATATATATATATATATATATATATATATATATAGATAGATAGATAGATAGATAGATAGATAGATAGATAGATACTTACGGAGGTCCCTCTGAAAGTCTAACAACTATATTTTTTTCGTGACTTTAGCATTCATGCAGGTGATGTCTGCACCACGCTCTCAGACTCCTTTCATTTTCTAGTCGACAAGGAAAAGTGATTAAATTCATGAAGTCGAAATAACAAGCTAAAGCTCACGCTCATCTGACCTTAACCACACTAAGTGAGTGTCATGTCGAACTGTTTTTATAACTTGCTCGTGTGGGGTCAGACGAATGTAATTTTACATTGATTTTAAGTTTCTAAAAAGTCAAATTCACGTAAATTGTAAGGTTGTCTAAGCATAATATCGTAACGGTTAGATAAGCATCATGCTTTTACTAGTATTACAAGGCAACAGGAAACAAAATGAGGAGAAATATGATTTTGTCATCCCATCTTCTAAAAGCATTACTTTTAGAACTATTGTTTCGTATCGATTTTCGGAGAATAATTTCTGATTTTCTTTCGATTCTCGAAATTGTTTTCTAATCCTGTCTCGTTTCCTCAATTGAAGAACAAATGTATGCAAGCGTTTTCCTTAATTTTATTTAGATGATGTCTTCATCATACCATGTCACGAGAATTTTACGTTCAGAGTTTCATTTTCTTCAGGTAGAAAGTAATGTGATTAATTCTAAACTAAGTTTTTTTTAAATCGAAACTTTCTTCTATCTCACGTTTTTGGCTTTTAACAAAAATGATGAATGTAGTAAATCCACGGATAATAGGATCAACTTAAACGTTCAAGATTTATTGAAGTTCAGTGAGAACAAATGTTATGTGCTGTGCAATGATTCCAGCTAGTTGTGTACACATAATTTCACACATAAGACAGTTTCAGCAATCAATCGAATATCTTTTCACTTCAAGTTAGATTTTTGTATATTTATCCTAATGTACCCTTACAAGTTATGAGTGGAAGTGTTTCTTTTAGAAAAATGAAGAGGTTGTATTTTGGGATTCGTCCGGTGGAATGAACAGAATTACTCTGAGACATTGATATGAAACACATCTGTATTCTGTAAAAAAAAAAAAAAAAAAACACTTTACAGTTAATTACCTGAAACACATTTTCATAATTATTTATAATTGTATGTACAGATAGTTATAACTAGAACAATGGATAAATATTGCGTGCACCTTTGTATAAACCTTAAATTTGTTTGTTTCAGGAAGCTCAACGCCTAGTTTATGAATTCATAGACGAAGTTGAAAATACAACTCAAAGATTATATGGCGAGGTAAAGCAAAACTAACTTGAAGTTACAATTATTGTAAGGAATCTGGGATGCTATTTTATGTGCTAAACATGTACTGTTTACGAAACGGGATTGATTGTAATAACGGCTATGATATCAGCAAAGTCCTTTCTTTTGTACAATTCTAAATTTCAGTAAATAATATACGTTACTTCCATTTAAAATATTGGCCATATTAGAATTAATCCCCGTTTTCTAGCAATGTTTAATTAGTTATATAGCTTGTCTTTTCTTATACTAGAAACGTATAGTAATACCTTGCGTAATGGCTTCGTTAGAATAAGAATTCTATACCTCTACTTTCCTTGATTTCTATGTACTTAACTAATTTGGAAAAAGTATTTCTTAATGAAATAATCATCAAGGGTAAGTAAATATGAAAATATATAAGAAGAATCGGTATCTGGTTTCCAGAATACCAAATCACAACGTAAGTAATTTATTGTAAGCCTTGTAACAAATCATGAAGAAACATCAAACTACCTATTTAATAGTCCTAAGAATACAACAAAATTAAATTTTATTTACCTGTCCCTGTTCCAGTGCCAATGTATTACTCTAGTTTGGCAATTTCTAAGTTTATTTGGTATTATTAGGTGATTTAAAGAAATTCAGCATTTAGCATTTTAGACATTTGTAAACCTAGGAGCAAAGTTGTTCAATCATTTCACCCTTATCCAATTTATGAATGGTATATTTCCAAGTTTAAACTATATACTTATATTAATTCTCAGTGATTATTGTATATACAAGTAATAATTCAGACTATTTCAAATTTCTTAAAATACAACTCAGTTTTTCATTTCTACATGTTTGCGGATGCAAGCCTAAAATAACCATCAATCTTAATATGAATATCCTGATTTACACGTGTGATTCAAACACGTAATGGCTGACAATGCACATACATGTCTTGCATTCTATGATGCAATATATAAAGATAATCCCTTCCTGAACAAGACGGTGTGGACCAAACTGGTTATAAACTTTAAATTTGGACTTTATGTAGAATTTCCTCCATACAGTACTCCCAATAAATCATCTTCCTATACCCTACGTGGAAAAGGGGCACCATTGTTGAAAAATATAATATGATTTCAATAGATATTTATGATTGATTGTGATATGATTATTCCTCCATTTTGACATTCAATTTAAATTAATTTTACTTGTGTCCAAACCATTTTCGATATTTCATCTAAAGGGAAGCGATATCCTTAAATACAATTTAATGCGTGGTTCAATAAGATCTCACAAGTAATGATTAAATTTTGGGTATGATCTCCAGCTTAGAAGAATTGTTTGTAAAACACTCAGGGAAGAAGCAAACCTGTTCTAACATGTATGGCACACGTTATTTTAACATCATGTCAGATTATATTAGTGCCATGATGTTCACTCAGATATGCATGACAATGTTTAATTTTAAGTGTATAATTGGTGATACTTCATTTCTCAAAAACATTCAGTCTATGTCCTTGTGCATTTACATAAAAAATCATTCGTTACCAATGATGTTGTATTCCTCATTTTACAACATTTGACAATTTCCATTTGTATATACAACTGCACTAATAGCCCACGCATTTGCTACCAAACACGTAGGGAAGGCAGATATAGAGAAACAATTTTAATTTACTTTTCGTATTTTAATATTCTATTAGTCTACGCATAAACGTGCAAAATCCATTCTATTATCACTAAACAGCAAATCGTATTGAAGTAACTTCAACATGAAAAAGAATTTAATTACTAACCAATATTGACATACATATTCAGTTGCTAGCAATAAGCCTTAGAACTACTAATATAGTATTCCTTATATAACTTAAACGACGACTTTCAAATGTTAGGACATTAACTTTAGTTTTAATTGTTCAGTTGTTTCTCAAATACAACTTACAAAACCAGGATATGACGCTACTGATACGAAATATTATATCAATTAATAAAGTATGAGAAATAAGCAATCTTTCTAAATAAATATTAGGTTCAAATGAATTTTACAATAAAAATACAATAAGAATAATTTCACGCCTTTACTATTTTGAACATTTTAGAGATGTAAACATTTAATTACTTAAAATGTTTGTTTAAGTGTTATGACGAAATTACTTAGTTTAAATTTATATTTATTACAATTTATTACACGCAAATGAAATAATGTATTGACAGATTCTAACAAAATATTTCAGGGTCTAGAACAACTTAGATCAGCATATTCTGTAGCTAGAGATGCAGGTGAGCAGTTGGTACAGGTAAGTATAGCTCTGGATATACCATTGCTTCTAATTTTAACCCTTAATACTCATATACGTATTGCATAAACGTGAAATAGTTTAAGTCCAAGTAAAAAAACAAAAGAGATGACAAATACTTTTATTAGATTATATGAAATGGTGCGTTTGATTACAAATAGTTTTGTAAGAAGTTAAATAGATATACCATAATCTACAAATTTAATGTTTGGCGGTAACAGAAATGTAGATTGATAATCAGATATTCAATTTCAAGTTTGACGTCTGGGGTATTTAGCATCCTTACTTTCTGTATGAGGATGGAGATTATAAACTTGTATGAAACCAGTAATTCTCAATATGTGTGTTCCTTATTACTGTATTACTTTACTTACTGGTATTTCTTATTATAAGAAAAAAACTTGAAATATCAAGATTCTTAGAGAAAATGAAATAACCAATTTAAAATGAATAGCTAATACTATACCATATTGATTATAAACAACAAAAAATAAACTTTTCGTGAAAGTTCTTTATTAAGGAAAAATCTAGTATATCTAATAATACAAAGTAGTATGCTTTTCTGCAACGATGCCAACCCTGTATACGTAGTTTATAATTTGATACTCTCGTTGGACTACTTAATATATTTTTATAAATATTACACTTTACTAATCTTAATTCCCTTATTTTAAAATTCAATTAAGTTACGTATTGTTAATATTTTTAATGGGAAAATAATGATTGCACATAGTAAAACATCTAGTGATAAAACTAAAAAGAGCATAGGTAAATTAGCACAATCGTTTCTAAGCCCGATTCTGACTCGGCTTGTATGTTTATTCCAAAACGCCGGAGCCCAAGTCTAACTCGTTTTTTACGTAATAGCCCCTATGTAACTAATTCTGGGGTGTGGTCGGTTGTTGGTCGAGGTAAATATTTACTGAGACCAATGTTGCCAGGTTCCCAGCTCCAAAAGCCGCTACTGTGCTATCAAAATTCCGCCACGTTCCAACAAAACAATACTTAGGCAAGCACAGAGAAATCGGTTGTGCGTATAACACAAAATTTTCTCGAACAGAAAAAACAATAAAGAACAAAGAGAGCTATTAAGATGTTTATCCTCTATCCATACTGCAAGATTCGTAGTTGTTTCAATAGCCATGCATATAAATTTGCTTCTTTCTAGTAGATATTCAATACTTTCGAACCTGGTTCGAATTGTACTTGATGCTTTTATTTATTTTTAATTTGCAAAGCTTGATTCTTTTGTACAGTACTTGCCTCATAACACGGAGGTGATTGACAACTTGTATGGTATGGATAAATAAGAACGAATGTTATTGACTATATATAAAAATGTACCCTATATATTCCTTTCTGGAAACCGCATCTTACATCGAGCCAGAGAAATTTCGTAAACTTTAAATTATGATTAATTAATATTAATTCTAATATTTTAATTATCGTTAATATGTTTAATGCTTCTTGAACAGTATACCTATATTCCATATAATACGTCATTTTTATCACCCAAATATAGGGATTGGCGAAGCGTAAAAGAAGAAATTAAACTTCCGTGTGATATTCAATTTGTGTCTAACTTATACGTAGACTCCTCAAAGTGAATCACTTACATGGACCGACCTTTTTGTAAGTGCGTTAGCGCTGACATAATTGTCATTGTTCGAGAACAACAATCGTTCATTTCCGTAACATGGCTCCGTGTGAGTCAGGAATTGTTTCAATATTTTTAACATATAAGTTACATTGATGTGTAGAAAATGTTGCTAACGACGTGTGGAAAATTGTCGCATTAGAGTTTTGCCTCGCTAGAGTTTGATACTATTTTGTGTTTTTCGAAAAACCTCTTTGTTTGACATTGAAATTGACACTGGCTGCGAATATAAAGAGATGGTAAATTACTGATGAGGATAACGAGTTCATGAAGAAGACGATAACGTTGTTGCCGATAATATGGACAGCTTTGAATAAAATTGTGTCTCACAGAAACGGAAGATGATGCGAAAGACGGCTGTGATGTAAAAGCGGTGAAGGTAGAGAAGATGAAACAACAGATGACGATGTATTTTTGGTATAATGTCAAGAAATTTGATTCAATGAAAAGTCTGTTCTAGAAACATTTTCCAGACTTCTGCACACCACGGTGTAGGAATATCACCAAAGCTATCGCACTCAGTAATATTGATGTGGAGAAAAGAAGGCCTTCACTTATATATTTCATTAAATATTTTGTAGAGAATATTACGTTGCACGAATTTAGAGGATAGTACATTCGTACTGCTGAATGATATATATTGGACTAATGCAATATTGGAAACATTCCAGACCTTTATTGACGTCCTTCTTATCAAAGAACTATGGGATGTTGGTTTATGCCCTTCCGCGAAGTTTTCGATATCCTACTCGAAATATAAAAAGTCACTTTTCCAGTCTATCATTTCGAAGACATATTAAACGTCCTTCTGTGTTACGACAAAGTAACTCGTGCGCGTGTCTAGATAATAATCAAAAGGTTGCATGTTGACCAAAACTGTCGAAGTATTATTGTTCCTGGTGCTTTAATTACGACTGATGAAATATCATGCTTTTAATACGAAAATGAAAGCTCGTGCAACACATGAAATGTAAGCCAGCTAATAATGGAATGAGGAACACCTTTTCCTGCGATTGTAATACATCTTGGACAAAGCTTGCATAATGTATTTTTTACGTCAGCCACTATAACCAGTTGAAAAGAATACCAAATATAGTGAAAGTAATCCTATATCCTGGGAAAATCTGGAACAAATATCACAACTGGCCAGTTTCTCTCTAGTTACGAATAAGCTAACTATTTATTAGTACAGGACATAACAATTTTTGGAATTGTGAGGAAGGGAACACGATAAATCACACTTGTAAAGACAAAATAGTTTGGCTTATCGCCGTTCGCTATACCTTAAAATTTGACCCTAGTAAGCAACATCCTCTAAAAAGGCATTTTACTCAGTACCGTGCAACGAGATACACGTCATGATGATGATGATTAAAGACAAAACAAAAACTCGTAAAAATCTTTAACGAAATAAAGAGTGTGATTTGAGAGATGGATAATCTTCTTTACCTACACAAGCAAGAGACAGGCCCGTCACTTGTGAATCCCACTCTTCAATAATATAATCAATGTATGCCTTCCCAATGCGAATAAGTGCTACTTATGTCAAGAAGCCAAATTTTGTTCAGAAGCAAGTCACAAACACCGTATCTTTGTAATAAAGTTGACGAGGAAACTAATTTTTCTCACATGAAGTTGTGGTACTGAAGCTTCAGTCTTAAGAAACCAGTAAAGAAGGCCATGATAGTTTGTGATGTAATGAAAGCAAGGATATTGTTTAACAAAGCAAATAAGAGATTACGATGTCAGTCCTGCACAAGAGAGGGAGACAGGAAAATGTCGGAACATTGTTGTAGAATTTTAAAGCTTGTGGGTAAGCTTTACAGATGTGTTCTTGTGCTCTGAATATGAGTGAAATGAAATTGGAACAATATTGCCAATATATTGTACCTTGTAAAGTAAAATATGTTCCTGTTGCTTTCGCTGCCCTTAAAGACTGTATGATTGAAATCTTATTGTGCTCAACTACAGTTCTTCCTGATGAACTTGCACTGTAGCTGTTATTAATATATACTGCATATTTTTTGGAAGTGTTACAACAATAAGAAGGCAACAGTTCATTGCATTGTGTTCATAAATAAACAGAATTATGATTGAGTGATTACTCTGCCAAACTTATTTGAAGGCATAGTGGCATTCAGATAAGGTCCACAACTTATAAGTAAGCCTATATGCACTTCAGGGTTGATGGAAACACAGGATCGCATATAATACATATTTTTAAAGAAACATGTAAAACACAATAATTCCTTAAACTGAATTCAATTTATATTTTTCCGTGTAGAGAACATTCTATTGAAGGGTTGGATGCAAGACCCAGGTAAGTCCACTATTCGAATTTTTCCGGAGCTGCCTGTTTCCTGCTCTAACTTCACGGTGAACACTTCTGTACGTACCTCCTTAGCATTATAACACATAATATACTCCTCGCATCAATATGATTCTTGCACACAATGTACAATGATCTTTTCCTATTGGAAAATATGAACATTTCAAAACGCTAAGGAAATGCTCCTACCTGGTTCTTGCATCCAGCCCTTCAATTAGTATTTTAATTTAACTTAATTTAAAGCAGAACATTTATTTCCAAATAAATTGTACTTTCCTAATCTTCTTTTCCCGATTAAATTTTCAGCAATATGAGAACAATTATGCTCAGGCAGAAGAAGAGTTAAGATCTTTTATGAAAAGAACTCAAAGTGTATCATCAAGAATACATGAAGCACTTTCCAATGAACAAGCGGTAAGTTCTCATTTATTGTACTTGAAACTAAAATATGATAACATTATATAAATTGCGTGTGCCTTGTTAATGTATGATCTCATTTTCAAGCAAATATAAGTCTAAGCATTAATGTAAATAAAGGATACATTATTTTTCCTTGGAAACTAAAGTGCAAAAGTATTCTCATAACCTGTGCGCACAGTTTGTACACCATAAAATCACATTGAATGTTCGTTTTCAATGTATTCTTAACTTCTTTCTGTTAACAGTACGCAGTTGATACATTGGCTCTTCTCCTCTCATTCAATATTTGAAACAAAATCGAAAAAAGAGGAACACTTAATCCCTAGAATTTAAATTTTTATTCCATTGTTAATATTTAAAACTTTTACTTTGTGGCGTAGCACTACGACAAAATAATGCATTTATTCATCAGCCTAAGTATCGAGTAGTATACACAGGAATGTAGTTTTGTACCTTCAAATAGTTACATTGCACTTTTCTGTGCCCAACAATCATCTAGAGTAAGAGTCCTGGTATAGAAAAATCAATTGGAAACAAAAATATGGAGTAAGTGCGACATTAGTTTTGAATTATAGGAGAATTCGATATGTAATTGGGAACGTTCTAGTGATAGAAGAAACAGCTGTTTTTATTATCAGAAAAATAATGATAGTCAAGGAAGAAAATATAACTAACATCACTGCAAGATTCACTTGGCCAATTTATAGTACCTTCACATAGGGAGAAATAAAAATATTTAATAACCAACTGGAGTAATTGCTAACTATTTTTAAAGTAGTAGTAGTAGTTGTTTCGAAATCAGTTGTTATAAAATATCAAAAATGTTCGTTTTAGTTTAATGACCATATTTACGCCCAATAGCCTAAATGTAACCCGTTAGGGAAGAAAATATAGAAGTATAGTTAATTTTTAACGATCCCATCAGGTATTGAACGAAGGGCTACGTGCACACACGCTAAATTGTAAACGAGTGAACAAGGCTAAGGGCACATTTGTATTATGTCATGTGTTCGTATAACCGGAAAAAGTTTGAAACTCTTAACTCGACAGCTTGTATCAATTAGTGGGTTGTTAAAGCTCGTTGTAGTAGTGTTACAACTTGCTACAAAGTCCGGAAACTATTTGAGTAACTAAAGACGAGAAAGAATGAGAAGAAAAGTGGAAAAATAACAAGTTGTGACGGTGTAGCTCTATTGCTGGATATCACATCGTTGCTATAGGAGAATGAATAATATAGATAGCATAACGCAATGATACACGAAAACCGGTGGTGGCAAATCAGCGTCACCTGTAGTACACATCGACCACTACATTCTGAAAAAAAAATATATAGACATCAAACAGTGAGTACACTTATAAACACATCTAAGATACCTTCAATTTGCACAATCTACAGTGATGCTTCGTCTGGATGAGTGTAATTTCTTCGCATGCATTATTTTTAACACACCCACTTTAGCAGCATCAACTACAGTAGCTCTAAGAACATAAGAACCAGACATTCAAGGTAAGCAGATTCAGTCTGTGAAGTAATTTTGGACATATACCAGTCTGACGAAAGTGTGTAACAATAATGAAGACAGGAATTTCGTTAAATTTACTCATTTTGGTGGTCAGGTGTTCTCTTGCGGGAGCTACAATGTGCCATATCATACCGAACTCTCACGTTTGGAACACAGCAAACAACTGTCAAAGTTATTATGAAAATATACTCCAATTTCACGCTACTGTCTTCAGAGGTGTAGCACGTTCAGATGCACAACTCACCATCAAAAATTATTCAAATCTACCTGCGGAGTAAAGATCCTCTATACAACAACAAGTCATTTTCAAGATTGTAAGCAACATGGAAGTATGTTTTTTAGCATAAATGTCTTGCAGTGGTCTTTGCACTTCCAACTAAGGGCCATTTCACTTCTTCCTCAGTGAGAGATACATCGTCTTTCGCAGTGCGTTCTCTATAAATGATTGCCTCTAAATAAAATAATTTATTTCAACAAGTAATCAATTTTCTTTCTTGTTGTTTCCTGTATTATACGAAAGGACTACTTACTAAGTATAATTAATAGGTTTCTTCAATTTAAACCATTATGTAATGACATATAATACGGAATGTACTTGTGTCC
Source organism: Thermobia domestica (assembly GCF_964235325.1). Classification (NCBI taxonomy): domain Eukaryota; kingdom Metazoa; phylum Arthropoda; class Insecta; order Zygentoma; family Lepismatidae; genus Thermobia; species Thermobia domestica. The sequence goes on along the minus strand of NC_137463.1, from coordinate 65,710,669 downwards.
TTAAGTTTTGGACACCAGTGCAGTTGATTGATGTTTCCAATACTGCCGAACCATGTTTTTATCTTTTCTTGATTTTCATGTTGTAATTTCTAGAACAGGTGGAAATTTTATTAGAAACTTGTAGAGAATTCCATGCATATGAAAACCAAAGATTTGGTAAAGATATCGACAGTACAATTGACATCTGGTGAGACTCGCGACAACCACATATCTAATACTAACGAGGAGATTGCTATGTGTAAACACAAAAGTTGTTAAATTCATTTGAACATAAAAAAACGGCACGTGGTAAATATAAAAAGAAATTTCGATAACTAGTAATTTGTAAAAAGTATAGGTAGACTGTAAGATACCATACTACCTCATTACACACTGTATTGTAATTTTGATAAGTAACTACACTGCATACCATACTAAATAGCCGTAATTGATACATAGAAATATCATTGCACTGCAGAAAGTTGAATGTACAATATATATCACTTAGAATTATTATCCATTGTTAATGCTACTTGTATCATGAATAAAAAAGTAATTACATATTAAAATATTTACATATGGATATTCTAAACATAGTGGGAGAAGGAAATGCTTTGTTATTCAACTTATAAGAACAATTTATGTAGTTACATTCATGTAGGTGCTTTACGTCAATACCATTTACATCAGAAGGCAAATATAAAAAACAGTCATTTTGATTGATTAGTACATCTCGTTATATAAAACCGCCGGTAATTCTAGTGGTAAGCAAAACACTTATTTTAATGAGCAAGTTAAGGTAGAGTTATATATTATGGACTAATATTTATTGCAAGGATATATTTCAAAAGTTATTCTATTTTAAGTACGTATTGTTAAGAGGAATTGAATGTATAAACAGTAGCACACCACTCGATAATTCGCTAGTGTATTTATCTCTTTCGTTTTATAGACCAATGATGCAGCTGTTTTACGAGAATTCTCGAGTCTCGTAAATGACCTTGCTCTATATAGACTTGTAAGTAGCATTATTTTTATTGGAGTACACTGTTTTTTCCACTAAGTACAAAGCATAAAATAGTTTAGAACAATTCAGTCCAATAATTTTTTATAAGATTCAGTCTTAATACATTCTTTGTTAATAAATCATTAAGTTACACTAATACTTCATACATTTTCTCACATATGTGCATAATAAACATGAGCCTCAAGAATTATTCTGTGATTAAATAAAGCACAATACGAAGGAGGAAAACGGTGTTTTTTTCAATACATTGTTTAATGGTGAGGTACAAATAGGGTAGGATGCTCAGGTTTTCTTAAATGGAACCTCACTGGTAAATTGTTTAGGTGAATAATTATATACTTTGTTGTCTGATCTCAAGCAATATTAAATTCAAATATAATATGTAGTGGTATTATTTTCGATATTTTTCCTAATAAACAGTGCTCAAATTATATCAGAACATAATTGATGAATTGATATTTCGCCAAGACGTAAACTCTCCAACTTCAAGTTAGACATTCACACATTACCTTTTACCAATATATTTATTTCTAGAGAATTCCTATTGAATACCGAGGTGATTGCACTTAAAGGGATGTTCAACCATGCAATAGCTCTGGGTGTACCTCTATCTAAATCAAATTTTCGTTACGAATATTCAATCCTTGTTCAACGTTCAATATTATAATATGACATAAATATTTCAAGTATCAATGAAATGAAAAGCGATGTTTGGTTTCCCAAATGACATTTTCTACTTTTCTAATTGACAATCAAATTTAAAAAAAAAAACATTTCGATATGGCTACGTGCATCATAATATTTCTTTACAAGTAACTTAAAGCATGTATGTACCTCTCCTGTTTCACGTGGTTATATCCTCAATGCTTATTAAAAGAACGTTGTTTTTTTTTCCTTAAAAGCTTTAGTGAACAAATGTTGGTTTTGTTCACGACTTTCATATATTGTAAAATAACGTAACCCAACAGCATAAATTAATTGTGCATGTGCGAAGTGTCAACATGTACGAAAAAACATAAATTCATTTATGTAGTGTTGTAATTGATACTCTATTACTTCTTAACATTTTAATATAATCAACACATTAAATTTAAACTCTTAAACTGCAATACGAAAATGTAGATACACATTCTTGAAAATTTCTTTGGGGATTATTTCAAAATTCAATCTAAACCTTCAAATAACGAAATGTATTACTACGAAATCTTACCAACATTACTATCCCAACACTGTAAATGCACTTATTTTAAAATTAAAATACAATTTTAAAACTTTGCTTCGGTTTCAGTACTATAAACTATCAATACAACTTACGATGTATAATAACTAAGGTTTTAGATGTATAATAACTATAAATATATATAGGAAATTGAACAATGGAGACAAATCTCCACTAATAGGACCTGGAAGTTTTTTCACAGTCCACTATTAGTGTGCTTTTATCCTTAAATGTTACTTAGAACATTGATTTTTCTCAGCATTTTCTTTTAAGTATAACTGACCTTCCTCACTTACATTCATTACTCTACTAGGATACTACATTACAACTCTGGATATTTCCAAGCTGCGAATGAAACTTCTTAAATCGTTTACTAAGCTATTGCACGAAATAAGTTTTCCTCTTCATAAAATTCCACTAGTCCCTGGATTAAGGAAACTTCATCAATTTTCACAATTATCTTTACTAGTTGATGTAGGGAATGCACTCACCAACTTTGTGTAAATGTGAGTATAGATAATGTATAATTCAAATCAGCAACTTGCAACCCATATTTGGAATTTTATTTATTGTTTGAGTGTCAGTACAATCACATAATGAGAGAAAAATATTATTTAAGTTCGAAAATTGTGCTTGAAATACTTATAATACACCTCCTTTTCTTTAACAATGCGTAAATAATCATGAAGTAAACTGGACTGTAATCTCAGCAACATTACGTAGGTATATTGCGACAATTGCTTTGTATCAACTAATTTATTATCAAATCCCCAAAATGGAATATTTAGTGGAATGCTTACTTTGAGATCGCATGAGCACAAGATGACATTTACTATTAAACGTATGTTATTAAACAAGTAAAAGTGACAGATTGAGTAGAAATATTTTCAAAGAAACAAGTTCAAAGAAAATTTTCTTAATAGATTTTGATACCGAAACTATTCAACCCTAATTTGTTTCTTTACATAAAATAATTGATAATAGATTTGTACTGTAAAGTTTAATTAGAGAAAATAATCCGTTGGTCTAAAGTATGGTTTTTATTTTAATACTGTATTTAATCAGCATCTTCAAATTACAAAATGTGTTATGAACAACTCTCCCAAAAATTGGCAATCTAAAAATTTCAACTTGCTTGTTTCATTTTATTTTTCCAAGTTCCATAGTATATGTTACCATTAAAAATTCTGCAAAAGGAACTCTCTTTATTAATATACATCTTCGACATATAATGCATAGAATTTCGATTGAAGAATTGCACCCGATGTTCTCCACTGATCGACTGAGCAATCTGAAAATCCCGAATCTTCTACTTCTAACACTTATTTTGCTTATATATTACTTAACGCATTTGATATAAATGAATTAAAGGCAATGTTTACACGGAAACTGTATTGAAAACCGTCATTAAAGTCAACGCTATTTCATATTCCATTAAATTTTAACATTTTTTTTTTACTTTTATTCACTAAAGAATAATTAGCTTTCTAATGTTGTGAACAAGCAAGATCTCTCTCACATTTTTTAGATAATTTCACCCTCTAAATATGCTACTATTCAAGGAAATTATTTAATCTGATATTACTGTAGTATTCATCTGCAATTGGTACTAAAATAAATGATTATAACAGAACGTCTAACTCTTTATTATCTCAATTATCATACTGCGTAATTCATCTATTGATTAACTGAGACATATTTTCTAACTCCCTGTCATAAATCTGATTACAAAATTGAATTAGAAAGGTAATAACAAAGAAACGTTGACGGCCTCAACAAGTTAATCACAAACGCTTACGGTACTAGTTACTATTTTTGAAATAATCAAAATTTAATCAACACATGTTTTGAAAAACAAGATATTAATTTTAAGGTATTATTTGCATTATTTAAACCGACGAATTACTTCTCAATCACTATTCCCAGGGTTAATTGTATTAGCAAATGTCATTTACTCTAATTAATTAACTAGAATGACAGTCACCATAAATTTCTTTTCTTCACTAAAACATTTTGAATTTATTCACGTTTATTCATTGATATTAAATTAGCAACTTCTAACATTTACTTTTTTTTAGATCTAATTTATGTTTTGCTTAAGGACAAAAATTCATCCCAAGAGCGCTCCAACTGTCCACTCAGAATGTCTTCGCTCTCATCTAACACGTTTCGAAAATTTATGCTAGTTACTTCTCACCAAACATCTCTTCCTTCTTTACAACAAACAATCTCGCTTGTTGTATGAATTACTTTTGCTTTTCATATTATTTAGTTCTTTAAAAAAAGAATAAACGCTGATTCAATGTAGCGTGCAATGTAAAACAATGTAACGTGTAACGAAATATAGAAGTGTTATAATCATTAGAAATACAAATCTAATGAACGTACACACTCAAACTATTTTCTAAGATTCCAATACATTTATATAGGGTTTGAACAGAAGAACGTGCACAGTGCAATCGACGCTCTTCGGACTGATTACGAGAAGGATGGCTCGATTGGCAAATTATGTAAGTAAAATTTGTGTGTCTCTCTATTATACTATTGTATTTATATTCTTCAAAGTTAAATTGTATAGTGACGTTTGAAAAGGATATGTATAACTCAATGTGGGTGCTTAAATACCGAATGTGTAGGTAATAGTATTGTATTTAGTAGGTGATGCTTTTACTGAAAATATTTGCTTTCTTTACATATCAGGAGGCACGGTTACTGACACAGGTATTTCAATACTTTTGTTTCTGTAATTTCATAAATCAACACTTTAGAAACAAAATCTTTAAAATAGAAAAATTCTCGTCTACTCGCAATGCTATCAAACAGACATTTAGTAGAGATAAACTATTTTATTCAGTACCAAAATAAGATACAAAACTTGGAAATTAATTATAACCAATTTCCCAATCAAATATTAAATGGTTCTAATGAAGAAGATTGCAATATGTGATTACACAAACAAGAATACTTGAACAAATTGGACAAAACCATAGTTGAAAATTACTTTGATGCTGTTACTTGTATAACTTAATTATGGTTGGGAAATGGTGAAACTTAAAATTTCCTTCCTAAGTTTTCAGAGCTATTTCGGATTAAGGGATCGGTACAAAACATTTCATTAAACCCAGTAGTTTCTGTTTTTTAATCGTCACAAATGACATCTGCACAGTCAAAAAAAGTAAACATTCAATGCTCGATATTTATTTCTGTGAGGAAACCAAATCATTTTATGCACATTTACATAGGCAAGTATATGTCAACCTTATAAAAGTAATTTAGCCTATGTTTTTGCTGTTTTTTGAGCAAGAAAACACAAGCATAACATTAGCTTTTAAAAGACGCAAGATCTAAAGCAAACATGAACACCACATCGCAGAAATTTTTCAACTAAGTGTTTTCGAAATAATATTAAACTGCCACTAATGCTCATGAAATACCTAAGGTAATTATGCAAACAAAAAAAAAAAAATAAGTTGAGTGTTGTGGAATAAATTTTCGTGGTTTGGCATGTACTAAAATCTGCCGTAGTTATAATTGTCTTGCAGTAGCCACAGTTGCCGGGTCCTCGGAGAGAGAGTACCGTGGTCGTCTCCAGGTTCCATAATCGTGTGGTCCTAGAATTAATTTCCAGTGTTGGTCTTCTTTGTAGGTGTTGAATAGTTGGTGAAATATCATTTCCCTCGTAATGCATGTCCTTGTTTCTTAGTCTCCGAATTGATGTGCTATTTTAGTATCATTTATATTTTGTCACTTTCAACCATATGTGTAAATTAATATTGTCTTTACTATAAGTCTAATTTGTAAATTAGTCGACTTAATATTAAATATTGAAGTTAATATGTATTATTATCGCGCGAAGAAAGTAGTGGTGAAAGAATTAAATGCAATATGAAGAGAAGAGGATGACTAGACATCTTTTCTATAATCAATATTTAATTAGATGAAATGATGGGATAATGACGGAATTATTTAAACATTGACAAAAATGTATTACTTTAAAGAAAAATAATGATATAATTATTATGCTGTGGTTTGACAGGACAAAGGAATATTACAGGTAATGCAAAGTAGAGCAGAAGAGATTATTGATAATCAAATTAACATGTAACGAACGAAAGTTCGTCGCAAAAGAAACAACTAAGTAGAATAATTGTCGTTGTCATATTATATTGTCCAAAACAATTTTTAAATTATAATAAATAAATTTTAAAATTAAGCTAATTAATCAAAATTTTAGGGAAAATATTTCGTCAAATCTTTGAATGTCTTTAATTCACACCTCCAAGGTGCTTCAACTCAAGTTTCATATTACATATTGCTACATAATTTGACCAATATTTCATATTTCTATGGTTTCTGAATATTGCTTATACATAAAACTGTTTTAAAATTTTGCGTTTACTGAAATTTTAATATAAAATAAAAAATAAACTCTCGAACTGTGCAAGGCTAGCATGTAGATTGAATTCTGTCATGTCTATCTTTTGGTTTCTTTACCGAAAGAGAAACTTCTGTCTCTAGTTTTATTTCTTAAACCATGTTTCGCAGAATGTACGTCTATAACAAAAGAAATATAAGAAGAAAGAAGTAAAAATCTTCCCTCTGGGGGTACATTAGCAGCGCCCTTTATTCTCAATTCTGGAGGAAGACAGATCACGTGAATGGATTGGCGTCTGGTCAGGAAATTCCTAAAATCAAGTTATTTGATTGTTGTCGGAAGTCGTATGGGAAAAAAAAGATCAAAGCAAATCCTGCAACACAGGTTAAAACTGTATGCTGGTGTGCTTCCAGGAATTTACTGCAAGAATTCGTTCCAAGAAATAGACTACTTGGCAATATAATAGCAAGTAACCAAAGGTTTCGAAGAACTTCGCTTGTTCAACTGAATGACAGAAAGACAGCACTCTAGTATTGTAGTTGCAAAACGCACGTGTTCTGTATTGAATGTCGAAGTTAGAAATGGCTCCGGTTGCCTCAACTTTAACCGCGAAATTGCGGTCGAGGGTAACTATAAATGATGCATTTTCTACGGAGGTAAAATTTTGTTGTGCCAAGTGCGTGATAAAAACATTTGATGATCAATGAAATCTCTGTTAGAACAACATGCACTCCATGCAAGAAAGAAAAAAACAGATTGCGAAGTACAAAAAAAGTATTCCTGAAAATTTCATCAAAATACTTCAGAGTGTGAGTTTTTCAAAGACTTGTGTCAAGCAATGATAGCATCAATCAATCCTTGCAACAAAGTTCCGTGCTTTCCGGAAGGAGTACTGTGGGCGTCGAATTCCTCACGAATCCACTCTCCGAAAGTGTTATCTCGAAGTTTGTTATAGGAAAGCTATAGATGCCATTAGGGCAGAAATAGGTAGGTATTATATTTGGATTTATGTGGTCGAAACACAGACGTTTTGGGACGCTATGTAGCAAATTTAGTGATTGGAAGGTTAAATGAAGATGCTCCATCTAAATCCTATTTTATTGCGAGTAAATTGCTGGAACGCATGAATCGTTCCACGATTGCTCGCTTTGTAAACGATGGACATAAAGTGTTGTGACCGGTAGGAGTTCAAGAAGAAAACGTTCTCTATACAGACAGTGTAGCGTACACGTTAAAAGCGGCTAGAGCACTTACAGTTTTATACCCTCACTTAATATAATTCACCTGTATGGCCCATGCTCTTCAGCGTGTTGCTGAAGAGGTGAGAGATAACGTTTGCGAAGAAAACCAACGAAAAAAATGTTTGTTTAGGCGCCACAACGTGTTCAAGTTTACAGAGATCAACTGCCAGATATACCACTTCCTCCGGATCCTGTGAAAAGGCGATGGGGCACTTGGATGCAGGTGCATTTCTACAATGAACATTTTCAAAACTTAAGCCTGTTGTTCATACATTTCCATCGGAGTCTGCTGTGTCAGTTGACATTATTTAATGACTCAAAAGTAGCGTGTGCTATCACATACATAGGCAGCAATCTTGGTTGGCTACTTACAAGCATTAAAAAGCTAGAGACTGTTGGGCGGCCTCTTCGGGAATACATGGAAATCATAGAAGATGCAAAGAGACTGGTGCAAGGTGTGTGTGGAGATGTAGGAAAAAAGTTCGAAAGAAACTAATTGTAGTGGTGGAAAGAAACCAGTATTACGACAGCCTATTTTCAGTGTGTGAGATTCTCAGTGGTGAAACAAGAACCCCCTGAAAATATTTTCCCCAACTGCATCCCCATGTTCAAATACGCTAATGTTACCGCATGTGATGTGGAGAGATCATTCTCTGCATACCAAAATATTTTCTCCGATCGCCAACAAAATTTTACTCCTGATCGTTTACAAATGTGCCTTGTAACCCATTTTGCAACAACACACAGTTGAACTACAGGCATATCTTTTGTAAATACTTTATCTAAAATTAAAAATGTTCAATAATGGAAACTTTCTTCAATCTTAGTTTAGCTGGTATTGTTTTAAAAATCTAGGACTGCTTTTCCCTGCATGAAATAAATATATATAAAACAATACATTCCGTCTTAAGTTGCTTTTAGTATTTAAATTTGTATATTGCGTATAATTCATTTGAACATTGTGCATGGGTGACGCATGCGCATTTAGTGTAAAAGGTTCTAGACTTGAAGCGTGACCACACCACACCATATGAGATTTCGGACATAAAATGCCGTATGCATTGCTTTTCTCGGGTATGTCCTGTTTCTCTCTAGCCGATTCACATCTTCACTCGCGTGTGACTTTTATTATCCTGCAATCAATGACGTCAGTGACGTATGGCTGTCTCAGCTCTTCAAGCATTTCACTTCATTGGGGAAATTGCATTAAGCAGGATAAAGTGTAGTAGATTTTTCCTTTTTATTTTCATAATTCGTTTAAATATTGCATACTCGTATGCGGGTTAATATTAGATATACTTATATAATAATACATATTTCTTACATTTCTAAGCGTTTTTTTCATATTTATTTTCATATTTAGGGGTTTGATATAACATAAAAATCCGGAATCTACTGATTGATATTGTAAAGGGATGAAATCATAAAATTAATAGATTTTTCTAACAAGCTATAATTCAGTAAATTAACTTTAACGATGACTGCTTTTATTCTGATATGAGAGATATTAGGTTTGGTTAAATTACACAAATTGGGGGAAAATTACGCTTGCATCACAATATATTAATAGCATTTGTATAGACTGTGAAGAAACGTAGCGAAATAAGAATAGCATAACTCACCATAAAAATGCCAAAACGACGCGCTATATATAAATGAAACTGAGAAATTTGCATTTTAACAGTATACATTTCTCAGGAGGGCAACATAATACAATGTTAGATAATTTCACGCTGCAGTTATAAGGTTGAAAGAACAAATAACGTCCAAATGTTTGATTAGATTTGAGTAATGAGAGGAAGGAATGTGTTATGAATCGGTATTGTGATATTAGTATAAATAAAGTTTACAAGTAGTGAATAATAAGTATGCAACGGGGTTAGATAAAGTTACTAAAACTGTGTTCATGAATTCCATCTTTGGTGTATGTACGTTCAGCTATAGTAAAATAAGGAATATATGTCACATATATTGCTTTTAAATAGGATTTCTTGACACATGTGTCTTCTAAAGAAGTCGGTAGTGTAATAAAGTGATGTCCGCTGAAAATAAAGACTATACTTTTATATAGCATTATATAAGTATAGGTATGCAATACATAGTATTAGGACATATTGAAGTAGCAATACCCAGGTAGAGCAACTCGCTAAGTTTCAATCTTTTCCAATTTTTTTTCAAGAACACCATTAAAGATCATTTTTAGATGTAAAGGCAATCCATCTCCTCGTCCAGTGATTCGATGAGTCTGCCACTGAGACACTAACTGTTTTTGAAGTTGAAGCATAAAATCCATTCTGCTCCTAGGAGCTCGTTTAAATGTTTTGTTGGCCATATTCGATATTCCTAATCTTCATAGATATCTACATCATGCTTTGAGAAACAAATAGGTCATCTTCTTCTTCAACTTCCACAGTACCATATGTCCAAATTTTGTTTCATTATAAGTATATACTTTCTGGTTTCTTCGAAGTTTGTCCAATGCTTCGAACGTCATGCATGGTTGATGTGAGTGTGACAAAATTTGATTTTTTCTAATTTGAAAGACAAACATCTTACCTCTGATTTAACAGAAAATATAAACATGAAAGTTCCACAACACTCTGATTTTGCAATTCAGGTCAATAAACTGAGTGCAAAGTTGTGAGTTGTCTGTTTCTACTGTCTAACACGTGTTAAATCGTTTGCTTATAAAATCTCTTCACCAAGATGTACACTCGTAAACCAGTTATATTGTGTTAGATTTCTGTTGAACTCTTCAACTGAACGGATCAACTGCTCAACATAGTAAGTGTGAACGGGTACTCGTGGAGGTGTAGAGCCTTTGCCAATCTGAACTTTTGTGTCGATCGGATAATGAGATCAACTGTCCCATGGCATGATGATTTTAATATCATACTCATTAGGTGTATTACGAATGTAAACCTTGAAAGGACATTTAACTAAGAACCTGATTAGATGTTCATCGATTGTGGAGTATTCTCGTAGTTCTCTTTACAATTTATAACCGGTTCACCCCTGATTCCCCTTTCAGATGCCAACTTACGTTTTCTTTCCTTCACTCCTTCGGTTTCACGTAGCCTGAACTTGATCAATTGAGCAGGCAATTGAATCATTCCCTTAACATTGTTGTTCAGTATCTAAATGTATGTTTTAACTTCTATGTATTGCAATATCTTGTAGTTTCTCAGTGTTCCACATCCTCAATTGATAGGTGAAGATTAAGAGGTTTTCATACGGTTCGTTTTTGACAAAACGCGAAACAAATATGTATGTCGTTAACGATTTCTATGCGCACGCATTTTTCAATAATATTTCCCGATTGAATAATATCATCGCACATTTAATCATCGGCGACACAGAGCAAATAGCGATAGAAAGCATTGGCGACTTTCTAGAAGGGGGCCTTGGTTGTTTAGGCCTAGAAAATGACGTTCTACTTACTTTCTAAAAAATTCATATGATTATTTATTATGTGCATAAATTATGACCCTTTTATTTAATAATTTACTCATTGCTAATGTGCAGTATTTGTTCAACGTTAGGACATGAAATGTGTTTAATGTTGTGTAGAAATGTCATCTTAGATGTGTTTTAGTGTCAAAATCAGTAAGAAGCAAATTATAAACGAGATGTGGACTCATACATAGAATTCAGAACGATGACTCTGGAGGTGATCTACCGTCCCTGGTGTTGTTGACATGAATTTCTTGAACGTTAGAATTTTTAGATCCACGGCAAAATCGCTTCAATGGGTGCTGTTCTGCACGTGAATAGCTTTTATTTGTTGGAAATGAAGGTGGTACTCATGTGTGTCTAAACCGACTGCCCGTTTGTGTTGCCAGAGTCCGTCATCGCAGTGAACTATCTTCGGAGTGATCAAAATTCAAAAATCGACTTGCCCTACGAAAGTGAAAATTTCCGCCAACCCTTTAAACGCTTTACGTATTCTTTGCTCGCAAATGCGTATTGCAACACTTGGTTCTTCCTAGCACATTACCATACACAATAACGAATTGGCTCCTTGATTAAATATTTGGCACAATATAATTTCTCCACTGTATATTTCACTTATGTATTTGAATTTTCCGTGGAATTTGGTAGTGAAAACAAATATAAAGGATTCTAATCATTCTTACAACTCTGAAAAGTATATTTATAAAGTAATTTATTCAAGTATAAAATCAAGTTTCATAAACATGTATTGCTTTCATAAATTCATTCGTATATATTCACGTAGACCTGGCGTATCAGTTTGAAATTATGTATAGAAAAAAATCTTGGCTACAGTTACTAACATAAGTAACAAACTCGTACTAGCTACGAACAATTTACACTAATATACGTAAAATTGATGTGTATAATTTAACTCTGAATACCAAATTACGTAAAATGAGAGAATACTAACGGTCGTAAAATGAAAGTTGTGACATACGGAATATGCAAAATCACAAGATTAATGTATAAACTCGTAATTCAATTTCATAGTTATCTACAGAGACCAGTAGAGGCATTCGAAGAAGGGACCCAGGCGGAAAGAAATGCAAGTGAAAAGCTGAGATTTTGTCGGAAACATACACTTAAAATTTGCTTATGCTAGGGATTAAGAGTTGGAATTATCAAACAGGGAAGAAATATTAGAATTTATAGGTAACCTGGTTCACGATGTTTGTTCACCATAAACTCATTTCCAAAGTCTAGGGCCTCCAGGCACCAGATGTGAGAATATTCCACCGAGTCACCGCGGACGTTACTAATTTATGGTAGACATTAGATAATAAAGATGTATTCATTTACTTTATTATTATGTTTGATACTAGTATGTAATTCCGCAGGTGGTGTCAAGTCTTCCGCTCCCATCGGGACTGTTTGTCGACGTTCCCAATCATGTAGCTGATGTTCTTAGTGTTGCTATTAATGGTAAGTAAAACGTATTTCTCTATATTCAAACCTACACACACACACACACACACACACACACACACACACGTATATATATTGCCTCTTTCAAAACAACACCGACAACGCTGGGAGATGATTCCAGATATAAAGATAACAGAAAAGCAATAAACAATATACATGCGGGGACCCAAAAAGAACGGATTGAAAGAGCGCTGCCGTTCCTAGGCGTAGTAGAGAGTTCTCCTGCTAGGTGAGTCTAGTAGAGACCTTCCTAAATCACTTGGCCAAGCGGCGTCTGCGTAGAAGTTTAACGTTTAATCGTATTAATGTTTTTCTCAACTGTTGCGTTTGCCGCTTGCGAAATCGGTATGGCAGATTCAAAGGAATAAGGAGTGTGTTTGCTTCCTACTTGGAAAATCGAAAGCGAAAACTCAGCAAATGCTTCAACAGGCTTTTAAGAAGGATACTATGGACCGAAACAAGTTTTTGAGTGGTTTGGGCACTTTAAGTGTGATGAGATGAGTGTTGAAAGTCATGCTCGTTCTGGGTGATTTTCATTACTTCGAAACGACGAAAAATCGAACAAATCTGCCCCAGAATCAGCGAGTATCATCGTTTCATGATCGATGATATTTCAAAACAGGTAGGAGTGATTTGGAGCTCGTGCCAGCATGAAGTTTTGCAAATGAGACATGTTGCCGCTGAGTTTGTTTCTCGCCTGCTCACACAAGATCAAATCATTCGTTTGAATTTGAGCCAGGACTTGGAAAATCAGATTGAAAGTGATCCAAAGTTTTTGACCAACATAATGTCATTTTCCCAGAATTAAACAAAATCTACAGGGAAAATGTTTTGATGGTGTAGTGGCTATAAAAACAACTACGCAGTGCGCATTGGACGATATAAAAGTTCCAGAGTTCCAGAGGTGTTCAAACAACGGCAAAGAGGATGGGAGAAATGAATCGCATTTATTGGAGAGTACTTTGAAGGGGACTGAAAAACATTTGTAAAATGTGTAATAAATTATTTTATAACAAATGTCCGGTTTCTTTCGGGTCCTCCCTCGTATATACCTCTTGAACTAATAGATAGAAATTATGAAAGTGTGTACTCCACAAATATGCTCTACAGTGTTACCAACCAAATGGAATGTGGATGTTCTTAACTGTGTTATAATTTATTACGCCACATTGCTAATTCTAACTGTCTTGTTAAACGGAAAATTACCAATTAGGTTTATTATCTAATGTTACAAAAAATGCTGATATCAAACATCGAAAGATTGGAATCATAAGATAACCATTGATTTGATAACTGAGATGAAAGAGTCAAAGAAAAAGTAAATTAACTGATCACGATTTCGCGAATAATGTATGATATCACAATTTCTTTATGAATATGAGGAAAATTACAATAACGGATTGAAATTTGTATTTGTTTTTCGAAGAACATCTTAGATAAGTATCACAACGATTCTAGTAGATGACTATAAATAAATGTGATGATCAACATGTGATTAAAATATTTCTTTCAGTTCAAATCCTTATAAATCATTACTTGCATTAATTACGTTTTATTGATATGATGAACGACGAAGAAAAATATATTATTCAAGAACGTAATAATTTGCTGAAAGGAGAGCTTTTATTTCCATGTACAAATGTAAAGTACATAATTATAAAAAGGAAAAAAGTAAATTGTCAATTTTACTGCGCTATTTTATGTTACTGTATCTTTTCATTTTCACAAAGTAGTCAATCTAATTACTGGAGCTCTTTTAATCATGTAATTTGGTTGATATTTTACACTAGCGGTAATTATTAAGCTAAACGTCAAATGAAATAAGACTAAAGGAATGTTAATATTCAGTTTATATTTTATTCTATGAAATATTCTATACATTTTTTGTCAACGTAACTAAACTTTTATGTTCCACGATAGTGTGCAATAGAATTAACATGGTCTAAAATATTGTTGTACGTCTGTCTATTGGAGAATAGTGCTCTAATTATGTTCTTTATATTATTCAATCTCCTACATCATTTTCTTTATTGTTACATGTACGCTGATTACAATAAAAACTGAAAGAACCAACAAGTTTATAACTACTTTTCAAGTAATACAGTACTCTACGTAATAATAAGCCAACTATATGGTGTAGCCACATCTTAATTGCTAGTTTAATGAATGTACTACCGGTTAGAATAATTGAAACCTCTGTATATATTCAAAGGCTACTTCGTCATTTAGAATATTTAATCTGACTCTTACATATAACATATACACTTTGTCATCAAAATAGTAGAGAAAACGGAATGCCCAAGTGGAATACCACATATTACTACATTCAGTGCATCAATGAAGTCGGTAAAGATTATAGAGGCAAAAATTTACGCTGGATACATTTCTCAAAAACAGGTCAAAAATATTTTATTATCACCAGGTTCGGAATGAGAAAAGGGATTATGCGGAGTATACAACTTCCTCTGGAAGATCCTTATCCTACTCCATTTCTATGAATTTGTTCAATTTCTATGTTCAATTTCTATGAATTTGTGCATTATCATGCCACACGCACCACGTGGTTGCCAGGAAACACATGTATTGGAGAATACTCAAGATACTTACTACACTAAGGCGTAATCATAGTAGTGGCGGAAGGGGTATTGTTTGCGTATAACTCACTAATAAAATACGTTTCCTGGTCCACATAAACACATATCCGGCGACATGTTGGTTGAAACACGCCATATTATATGATTTCATGCCATTTTCCAAACAATAACTGGTGAGGATTTGGTATAAGGTGAACGATATATTCTCCGATCATATTATATATTCCCGTGATATACAGTTGTAAATATTTTTTTTGTAATTGTGAAATTGTGAAAAAATACGAAGGATTAGTATAATGCCGTTATAATTACTATTGAGAGTATTTTGGATAATTGAATTTAATTACTCGTAGTATTACTGTAGAATTCCAGTTGAATATTTCAGATCAGAAAAAGAAGCTGCATTTATTGCGAATATTTTTCACTATATCTGTTTTATATTAATTAGGTAAATAGTGGATTATATTGTAGACTTACTTTTTCCAAACACAAACGCAACAGATCAGTCGCAGAATGTGAGATAGTTTTCAATGATCAGTATAAACAAGTCCTCATTCATTTATAGGGAAACGGAAGATTTTTGTTTAGATAATAATATGTCAATGTATTATCAAGTTCGTATGTAGTGTTTTCTTATTTTATGAAGTTAATTCTTTTGGTAGAGCATACTGTATATAACTATATATTCATGTAATTATAATAACGCGTAAGTGTCTAATTACTTCTGATGACATGTAGCAATATATTATTGCTAAAATAGAATTTAGACAAACGAATAGATTTGTGTATGGCACGCCTTTCTTGTCATGATAGTAAAACAAAATAGGACAATATTGATTCTGAATAAGTTTCAAATACTTGTGACAAATATGTGTGCTCAATACTAAATGCATTCTAAAGGAGACTGGAATATAACTTTGAACATGAGATTAGTTTTATTTTAAATATTAAATATTAAATATATTTTAAACATTATTATTAAACATGTTTATCTGTTTCCTTACAGGACCCTAAACTTATTTTACTACACCAGAGGAAACGAGTTATATTTAAAGTAATAATGTTTCGTCAAACGATATAATATTACGTCACATTTATGAATGTTGATATGTCAGTCACATGTAGCCTATAGTACTGTTAAATAAAGTTATATATTTGATTCTTTCTTTTTCATTATTATCCTTTAAGAACGAATCCTAATTCTTTGTATACAAATATAAACATTTAGTTATTTAATATATAAGAGTTATTTATCTGTTATAATTATTAGTTAAAATCATGAAATTATTAGTTAAAATCTGGTTAATCATCAAGATAATAGGCGTGCTTAGGTTAATGAATGGTTATTATAAAGAAGTGTTATCGATCGCCACTTATTGCTTTTCAAAACCAATTCTGAACTGGGTAATTTTTGTTGAATATTCCCAAATATTTTCTCGTTTACGATGAAATTGTAAAGTTAGTTTCATATATTACGGTCATTAATGCATAATGTTCAGAAGTAGGTAATAGACGAAAATATAACATAATCTTATTTACCCCAAGTTTACCATAAGCTTTATTATAATCTTAAGAATACCAATTACCTACAGACTTCATGAAAGCTTACCTACAGACTTCATGAAGACATAGTAATGACTTAATCAACATGGCTGTCAGAATTCATAGCACCATTCTAACTGAGGATAACTTTCTACTAAATAAAGGTAGAAACCTCAAATGCATATAAAATTGAATGTAATAAACGTGTCTAAAATTTGATTATGTTTTCCTCATTTTATGCTATTTAAATTACTGCTATCGGAAAATATGGCGCATGACTCGCTGAAAATTTAGTTTCAATCGAATTTTTCTAAAAATGTATTGACAAATAACTATGAAGGCATTATAGATATGAAAAACCAATATGAAAGGAACGTAATAGAGCAGAAGTTGAGCCTTCCAACGATATCCATTTTATTACTATATCTTGAAAATTTAATGAGTAATTCGACTTTATTTATTATATGGTGTTGTATGTTCGACCTATAATATTTTGCAATGTAAAAACCGTAGACCACTTATATTTATCCTAATCTTACCATAAACTTTTTTAAGTGTTTAGGATTTCATACGGTTTCCCTCAAGGGTGGTGTAAGGTCGGGATCTGAGTAATGACGCCATTACTGTGGGTACCGCGAGGACGTTTGTTACTTTACTTTAACAAATATAATTCTAGAAAAGAGTGTCGTAAATAATTGTTCTTCTTCTTAATGCCCATGGTAAAGTAGCCTTCGTTTTGCGTTATAGGAATATATTTCGTAGCTCCAATAGTCTTCCTGATTTTTTGCCTGAAATTTACACTTTCTGACTTTTTTGGTAATATATTGAATATTTTAAGCTCAATAACTTTTAAAATGTTAGGGAAACAAAATTAACGAAACTACAAAAAGTTCCCTAATTATGTTAAGAATGAAATATGGCTTTTGGATGGACAAAGCGATAGTAATTGCAGTTATAGTCTTTTCCTCGAAGCCAAGAACTTCTTCATCAAAACTCTGTAGTAGAGATGAGTTAACATGTAGGTTAGGGATAATCTTAAGCACGTAACAAAGTTTATGGGAAACATAGAGCAAATGTTTTCACTAATATAGCTCACAATAGAACTCACTAATATACAAGTGTGGATTTATAAGATAATATAATCATAAACAAAGATTAAGTGACAAAGAAATGAAATATTTTTATGCGAAGTTTGTTCATTGTGTAAAGGACATTTCGCTCCTGGAAACCTGCATATATTTTTGTAAGTACTGTTACGTAATAGTCTTCTACTGATCAAGGAAACCTAAAACTAATGCTACATATTAACACTTGTACGTTCCTCGATTTTTGCATACACATAAGTTCCTCTGGGTCAAACTCTGACTCTGGACCCATTCATTTTTTATGTTTCAATTTGTAGTTTACACTAAATTTCACATGCAATAGTGTTGTGACTTGTTTGTGTCAAAACTAACAAAAGATGGGTCAGATCTACTCTAGACAATCGTCACTGGTGAGGGCGATGTTCTCGGCTCCCTATAGTTTTGAAATACATGATATATGTTCTTGTCGTCCTCAAATATTTAGAAATAATTGTACAATTGCTTTATTATTCACCGAAATTTAACATGCCAGAGATGCCCTTGCATTTAGAACACTAAAACATCACACACACACTTACACACACACATATATATATATGCTTTGACATACAATGTTCTGCTACAAGCAGGTTTTATTTACGTTACTTTTTAATTAGGTTAGGTAATTCATTCCTGTTAACTTTTATCAAAACCCCCTGAGAACAAAATCCACGTAAGTGGTTGCTTTCTTTTATGCTACTTGAAAGATGTGAACACCCATTTTACTGCTTTTTTTTTGACATTGCTCACAAATCTGATTGAAATGTCTCTTAAAGATAAATTTCTTTCACAAACTGTATTTGATCGTGCTTTTGTTGTCTCTTCCTTTTCACTTGGGGCAATACCTCTTTTCCTCGAAACATCATAGCTACTCGTCGTCTGATGAACACAATCCTTTTGTGTCTCTCTACGGAGCGACCATACGATTTCTTGGGCTGCATTTGTTCTTAGCACATTTTTGTTGTTTGATGTAGTTTTCAGTTGAGTTGATTTTAGTTTAGCGTCCATTTCAACACCAAGGCTATATGAGACGTGGACCTACTGATTAGCGTGGAATCCGAACCATATGAACTCCCGCCAGAAATCGAACCCGGATGTCCCACGCCAAAGGTGCGTACGCTAATCGCTTAGCCACGAGGGAAGTCTTGATGTAGTTTTCAATCAGAGCTTTCCGAAGAATTTTCATCAGACATGGAAGACGAAGACAAAGAATCCTGCACTGATAATTGATCCTCCGTTTCAGATGTCACTTCTTCATCGTTGGAAAAAGTAAGAAAGTTTCGAATTCTTCTAGTGTCAATGCAGTCATTTTAGACACCAAAATAGACTGTAATTACTGCACAATGAGGAAACAAGCAATACTACGAATAAAAACTAATCCAAAATGAACCTAAACAATGTTACCAGTACAAGGTATCTGAGAAAAATAAACAATTTTGCCGGTACAATATACTGGAAGAAAATAAATTATTTTCGAAGAGTGCAATAATAATAATAATAATAATAATAATAATAATAATAATAATAATAATAATAATAATAATTTTTGCATTGTTTTCTGGAGGTATTATCATCAGAAATCCATTCAATGATGGTTATTTAGTGACTTAAATATTCATTGAACTAATAGGTCTAAATGCACCCAAGGAACTTATGTGTTAGTTTTTCAACTCTGACGTAACAGGATGGAGTTTTGAATCCAAATTTTTACAAAACACATATTTGGTAAAATAACTAAAAATCACGAAGTATGATGATCACAGCTCACATAATGTCCGAGATAATCATGTTGAAAAATCGCTTTGGGTCAAAATGGACCTGAGGGACATAAGAAGGTTAAAGTAAGTATCAGAAACAAAGTAAAATTCGAACTTGCGTTCCGCTTAAGGATTTTTAATATCGATCATACTACTCATAATCGGAATTTATGCCATTATCATAGTTAGCTGAAGTAATTCCATCCTCACTTTCATTAATATCGTCAATATCTGCGGGAGAGTGTCACATGACAGGCCCTACGTACCACTTAACTTGACAATTCAGTTTTCTGAGATCCATCCATGACAGGTTAAATCACTGACTTCGATAGGGATGACAAGGTTTGCATGTTTCCGCATCCAGACGACATTCCTTTATTTATTTTATTCTAAAGCATATCTGCCGGAGAAAAAGGATAGAATGATGAGGTCTAAGTTTCGACAAGGGTTTACGTTATAACAAAGGAATTGTTTTATTTGTTTAAACAAAATATTGTATCTCACTAATGACATGGAGTTGTAAAAAAGGTGGACATACTTACAACACACGAGACAGCAATAATTCATCCACCAAGACAGAATCTCCCAATTTAGCCAGATTTCTTTTTCGAGCCATGCTTTTTGTGAGAGTGTTAAGTGGTTTGATTGTTTCTTGTCTGCTAAAAGCAGCAGTGTAATCTTAACCAGTGAAAACATGAAAGCCACGCAGGCTGTCAGATATTTCACTTCCCTAACATTTTAAGAACTTTTTTGGTGATAGTTAGTTAGCAATGGAACATTGAGGCCTAACACTAATGTACTCAAGTCTTTATTTCTCTGGAGAAGGTATATGGTTTGAAATTTACTTTTTAGGTATACAGCCGAGATTGTATTACAACCTGTTGATGCATGCAAATCAACAGTACGTCAATTATTTCTTCCATATATAATAATTACTGCTGGTAAATATTAAATATAGTTGCCTCTTTCTTAATTCAAGTGGCATGCCTTACTAACCTTAAATCGCAGATTTCTTTTATTAATGCTATTAACGAAATCAAAATCAAACTAAAAAGAGTTAAGGTGTTGTGCGCAGTAACAGCAATAGGCACTTCTCATTTTTTTCTTTCCAAAGTTACATTAACGATTGAAATATCAGTATTAGGCTTGGCAAATCGTTACATTGGACTTCAAACAACAAGTTACCAGGATATTAATTAATGAAACTATATTAAGGTGATTCAATAACATTTGAGCTTCAGTGCAAAATATGTCCTAACCGAGTTTTCTAGAAAGTAAATTAATGCCGACCTGGTACGTACTGCTCTCTCTTCCTCGATTCTTTTCGTTGTCTGTTCATGTTATACAAAAAGCAACCAAGCAATTATCGCCACTACGTACGACATGTAGAAGTCAAGAATATGAGAGTATTTTGCTCTTGGACATAAAACAGAATGCAGCATGCATCCTCCATCTAATACAACAACAACATTCGTTGGTACTTTGAAGTCGCTACCTTCACATTTAAAAGCTGAAACTAAAGATGACTTGATGCCCTTTCTCATTTATTTATTGCGAAACAAATAAGACAGTCTTGGCAAAAGCTGCTATTGGAAGCAATCTTTGAATTGATCACTTCCCTTTACGACATATGTAATTTTATCGAATAATTAGTGGCTATTAATTACTATATTATTGTTTCGCGTTTTATAACTGCATTAATTGAACCACATAAATACTTTTTTATTTTTTTTAGTTTAAGACTACTGAAATCTTGATGTACAAAGTCCGCGAGATAGGCAACCCAACTAACGCCTGGCAGAGTAGGTAGAACAGCAGCATGGAGTTCCCCAACAGTTAAAAGAACAAACCAAAGTGTGTTTTTGTGCTGGAGTGAGGAGAAATGCTGGCTGACGTAATGACAAAAGGGAGTCCTTGGATACTTATGCTCACAGTAAACAACACAATACCAGAAACAAATATACGGACAGCGAGGCGCCGATGAGTAGATAATAGTCAGGATACGTAAATAATCATATAATTAACTCAAATGAGGGATTATAAACAAGTTAACCTACTTAGAGTGGCTATACATATATGCGTATGAAATAATATACTGATATATTATGTGGTGTATGTAGTACGATATTTTTAAAGTAAACACAAAGCCTTGCGTTGAGTTTTGAAACTATTAACAATAGTCCTACCTGCAAATCAATTAAAATATGGATCGATCATTCGGGTAAAAGCTCAGCCTTCAATGAAAATTTAGGGGGTCTAACAGTTCCTGAGCTCCTTGGTTCCGTCTTCACTGATTAATACGTAATACTACTTCGAAAGAAGGACTTGTCCGATTTCATTATTCGTTAAGTGACTTTTGAGAATGCTAAATATTGGTACGCAATAATTTATTTGTAAATATTAAAAATGCAAAATTCGATAACACTCAAACGAGTTATAGAACTTATTCGTACTAAGCGTATTTCCCCTTAAGTTGCAAATATAACTGAAGGTTCCTTATTTGTATAATATTTGTGAAAGTTCACACATTGAGACACAAGGAGAAAAGGGGAGAATATAGTGCCAATTAGCAACAATTTAAAAATGCACGAAATTAACGGATAATATCAAATATACAACCATTAACAGAATTGACTCTTTAATTCGTTTTCTCCATTCACTTTTCTTCCTTCATTTTCAGGATTATATCAGCACTGAATTTCTTCACTGGAGATCATCTTCGTTTAGCAGCATCCTACTGAAGCTCAGCCTTGCAAATGAAACATTTTAAAAATAATAAAGTGAAGGATCGGGAATCGAACCCGCGCCAGGAAAGTGGCAAATCACAACGCTAACTATTCACTTCAAGCGCTACTAACTGTGGCTCGCCGATATAAAGAGTATTTTCTGTTCGCTCGAAACAGTAGCTTGTTTATTCTCAAATTGATTGCCAAACCACAGGAATATGGAATATGTGTAGTCCCTACATTGGCAAACTATGGGAAAGTAAATGGAAATGTTTAATATTACATGAAAAATAAAATCAAGCCGAATTATGCCTGTGCAAAAACTTTTATACTAACATAGAGAATGAAACTAATCAATATTTGACCTTATTTTCTTGACAATAGTGCCAACCTGGTACAAAGTCTTCAAAAAGCAGTAGACGTCCACACTTTAGCCTATGACTGGTGACATCAAAACATTACTAAATATGGGGCACTGTCTTCCGAATCATATGTGTGGGATAAACGAAAGCTGCCTGCAAATTATCACCATCACCAGACGGAGGGAGTTCACGTGATTCGGTTTTTACGTTACTCAATACATCCAAGTCTCACATATTCTTGCTGTTGAAAAGGACGTTAAACTCCAAATCAACTAATCAAGTCAACTCATTAAGAACGTAGTTCTGAATTAAATATCAACTTCAAACCATACGTCCAAAACGAAAATTATTCATCCTCCTGATATATATATATATATATATATATATATATATATATATATATATATATATATATATATATAGAGAGAGAGAGAGAGAGAGAGAGAGAGAGAGAGAGCAGAATTAATATGATTTATTTCTCATAGGGCCATGGTGACTTAGTGGTAGAGCGTTCACGTCTGGTGCATGGGGTCCTTGGTTCGATCCCAGCTTGCACAAAGTGAGATTTGTGGTGGAGAAACACCATTGTTCGTGGGTTTTATCAGGGTTCCCGTGTTTCCTCCCATCTTCCTTCGTTCCACAATTTTCATTCATTCCTCATTATCACCTTCTCCTTTACCAAGCTGACATATGCATGGGACATCTAACTTAAAGATTTAATTTCATTTCATTGAAAAAAACTAGTATAATACATAATCTGCATCTTCATAAAGCAACTTGAACAATCATATAGATGTATAATGCTTAAAATAGAATTATATCGCAACTACAAAAATCTGCAATATCTTAGGTTTCTGATTTATTTACATCAAATGTTTAGTTATTTTATACTTTATTGAAAGAAACATAAAATGAAATCTTTAGTTTCACGTCCCACGATTATGCCAGTTAGTATAAAGGAGACGGTGATGATGAGAAATGAATGAAACGGTGGAATGAATAAAGTGTCAGGAAACGGGAGAACACCGTGAAACCCCACGTGCGCGGTGTTTATCCACTGCATAGTTGATATTGGCTGCTATATAAGACACACTTATCTATACCTTTGGTTAGGGAGGCCTGGTTCGATTCCGGCGGGAGCTCATGTGGTTCTGATTCCATGTTAATCAGTAGGTCCCGTCTCTAATAGTTTCGCTGCTGAAAGGGGCGCAAAACTCAAATTCATCTGAACTAAACAATACTGTATACATTGAATTTAATGAGAAAATCGGTATTGTTATCATAACACCAAGTTTATGAAAATGAAATGTATAATAATTGTTGTATATAAAATAGAGTTTGCGTAATGTTGTAATGCTCAAATAGCGTTGCAATAATTGACAGTTCAAACTGTTAATCCCATCATTCTAATTATTTCACTTCAATGTTCATGTTCCAAGGTTGTGCCCACAGTGCATTGATATACCAGCAAAATCAAGCAGATAGTCGCTGCGCAGACGGTGAAGTCATGGATTATTAACGAAATCATGAACTCCGTGTACGAATCTCGCTGAGATTATAATTGCTCATAGTCGGGATTCAATTGCTACCAAGCATATTTTTACTTTCCTCATGCAATTAAATCTCTTATATTTCTAACAGAAGCTTCTATTGCTATCAGTGTGTGCAGCTGGTTGCTCCAACAGTTCTTAAAAAGTATTTTTATTTGCTAACATCCAGAGCCCACTCCTTATTTCGATATATGTAGTTTGACTTGAAGTGAGTACTGCACAACTGTTTAGAATTTTGTTAAACTTTCACAATTTTTACACATTAACAGACAATATAGTACTGACCTAGTAAATGCCTCTAGGCATAAGACATAATCAAAATGTGAACACACTGTTCTGTGAATATTAGCTCAGCAGAGGTTTCGATTTATGTTTGCTTCCTTTTTTTTCTGCTCTCTAGAAACGACAGCTATTTGTCGTATAAAGAAATTAATTCGTTCCATTACCTTTTTTTTAAATGTTCATCTCTAAAGCTAAACAATCATCTGTTTTACAAAAAAAAAAAAAACATATGTAAGGTTTTACTTTCCTGTTAATCCTTTTCTAGTGCTATATGCTAATTAATGCTTTATTTGTAAAGTGGAAGAGGAATTGACGTAATCACTGCTTTCCCAGTGTGGAATGATTAGATCTACGCCGGTAGAAATCTCACAATTCTCATAAGCATTATCAGTTAGGTAATAGTTCTTCTACAATACTGCAACTATAGTTTGCATCTCAAGTGCGGGCAGTTTTACGTCCCACGAATATGTCAGCTAGGCTAAAAGAGACGGTGATGATGAGAAATAAATGAAAGGGTTGAATGAAAAAACTCGGAGAACCCCGAGTAAATCCACGCACACGGGGTTTGTCAAACTCAATGTTCAATTGGCGCGAGCTGAGATCAAACACACCAGAAGTGAACGCTCTACCACTGAGCCAGTGGACTTGGTTTAAACTCTACATGTCTAACATGTAATACTTCACAAGTGTAGCACTCCGATTTTGATAAAATTTACCAGGTAGATACTACACATAAACGAATACGTTTTTTTTTATTTTCTACGGAAATACGGTTTTAGGGGGCAAAAACCGTCATCCAAAATCTTGAAATTTGACGCTCGAAAGGCAATAGGAAGTGAACCGAAATCAATGAAGCTCTGGGCAGACGTGATAAATTAAATTTTACCATAGCAGGAAGGAGTGGCCCGAAACAAACGAAATTGTGTGTAGGTATTGTACATGTTAAGTAAGGTCTTTCTTGGTTCCCAAGTGTCCTCATCCGATTTGCTCCAAATGTGGCACATCAACAGTAAATAGGAAATAAATCGACACGTCTTTCTGTTTATTCGGAGAAACATTGTAAAGGTTAAAGGCGTCTCCGAAAAACTATAACATACGCTATACTGTCAGATCAGATCAATCCAAATGTCATATCCATCATTATTGTAATAGAGTGGTGCTTGAGGGATTGACCGTAGAAATTCAAACTACAATTAGTTACAATTTGAAAACCTGGTTTTATTAAAAGTGTAAACTCTTTAGTCGGTAGAAAAGAGGACGTGGATCATGCCATATTACTACACAAAACGCTCAACATCTTAGCTTTTCATGACAAACTATTGCATGGCCCGAATAACTCTAATATACCCTCAAACCATCATTTGTCATATTTTAACAAAAAACGTCATGACTTTTCTGCCAACATGAAAATTTAAATGTTGTTAATACTCAACGTTCATTCATCTCATCACTTATTCACTTATTCTTTTATGACCATCACAAACTTTAGGGTACTTCCCGTACATATAGAAAGGTGAAATGTAGTATCCAGGCTTGGTGTAGCGTGCAAATACACAAACGAAAAGCAACAGCTCAACATTTCACTCTCCAAGCCCCCTAAAGCGGAGTGTATTGATTATTCAACATAAAGACTTGAAATCTAGTCAGAA
This sequence comes from Thermobia domestica, assembly GCF_964235325.1. Taxonomy (NCBI): domain Eukaryota; kingdom Metazoa; phylum Arthropoda; class Insecta; order Zygentoma; family Lepismatidae; genus Thermobia; species Thermobia domestica. Next base: position 65,684,322 of record NC_137463.1, on the reverse strand, counting down.
AATTTATAAAATATAAAATATGTAGCAAAGTCTCGACTTTGGAAATAATAATAATAATAATAATAATAATAATAATAATAATAATAAAGGAATAACAGAATTACAAAATCAATTACGTAAAATCAAAATCAATTAAGAAGAAATGATTGCCACGATGCTAGGCCGTAACTTGTGGTGGCAAGAGGGCTTTTAAACCCCCCGGAAGCTCCCCGCCGTTCGGGGGGTTTCAATTTTAAGAAAAAAACTGTCTTACTTCATATACGATACGAAAATGAAATTATAAGTGAGGCATCAAACATGTTCACTACATTACATAAACAGAACAGCACACTAATGGTAAGTAAAACAATAATGAGACGTGGGTCCATTTTATTAAAAGTAAATTTCTCGTATATTATTGTCTCGTACACAATTTCGTATATTATTGTCAGTCTTGGCAATATTGTCCCCTTAATTAATTTGTCTTGTATGGATCAGGCCCAGAGGCGTAACTAACGGCACTGCAGACTTTGGTGTGCGAGAGATTCCAAGAATTTCAGATATCCTTTGTTCTTATTGGCCGATACAGATGGGACATCAAGAGTCATTACCTACATATGATGCAATTTAATGCTAACTGCTATCCGCCCTAGTGGCCGAGTGTCTAGGACAACGTTTTAGTATTGAAAATAATTTCTGGCGTGGTTTCAAACATTGCCCAAGGATCTTTTGAATTTTAATAACACCTCTTTCATTAAAATAAGCCCGCAGTTTAACTATTCGGATCGATAGAAAAATTAGTAATAATAATAATAATAATAATAATAATAATAATAATAATAATAATAATAATAATAATAATAATAATAATAATAATAATAATAATAATAGGAACCCGTTAGAAGCCCCGCAGCTTACAGTTAGGTTCTGTTCTCTTGCTCAAATTTTCTGTACACTTTACATGATGAACTTCAAGGAGCTGGCTAGGGAAGCAAGCGAATACTGAAACTCTTGGGATCAGCGTAATGCTACCGTAACTATTTTTTTGGGAATTAGAGGTTGCGATGAGGAAGAATAGTAGTAATGTAAATGGGGAGCAGTTAAAAACGAAAAGGTAACCTCAACTTGAAGGACTTTCGTGATATTTTCCTCATTGATGATGGTCTATATAGCTTGCTTTTGTGTTAAAGAAGGGAATCTCAAGTAAATAATTGTGACACTCAAAAGGAACGTCTTCTCATACGAGCATTAGGAGTTTCTATAGTCTTACATGCAAAGATTTTAACTAGCTAAAATTTAAATGAAAGATTAAGTGACGCGGTAGATAAATGGTTAGCGTATAGAACTTCTGTTCTTCGGGCCCCGGTTCGAATCCCGGCCAGGTTGAAACATTATCAAATGATTCAATTTCAATCTCAATACATAATCAGTGTGACAAGAAAGATCTTCTCTCCTCCAGATAGAAATACGATCTTGGAATGAGGAGAATTGGATAAGATCTCTCAATAAAGGCAATCATTTACTAACTTATATCCAGAAGTTGTTCTAGATTTGATATTTTCAGCTACTTTCATGCATTTTCTGATTCAAGCGTGATCGTTATTTTTATTTCTCTAAACATACAGTATATAAAGAAATAATACATCAAATACACTTCAATATTAATATAAATATATGGTGTTCTTTTAAAACACGATCTGAACCATAGATATTCATCTTAGAATGGAGAACTGTTTCGTTAGTCACCTACTTTACAATTTTACCTGGATAAACACCTGGATAGGGGCTACCAAGTGCCGTCAGTGCCGAGAAATGTTGTGTGTAAGTAGGGTTGCATGTGTATAGGCGTTCTAACAACTGCGAATTACAACACTTAGGGGTAGATACTTCTGTGGTTGAGTGTATAAAATGGGCATATGTGATCATTAACCTAAACGATTTTAATATCAAGTTCCAAAGGAAAACCGAATTTCTAACTCATCTACAGATGGAGTGGGAAAATACATACATAAGTACTTACGTTACATACGAGAATATACGAGAATATACATTATACGAAAATTATACATACGAACATACAGAAGTACAAAAATACGTACGTTACAAGTACGTAACAGGCAAGTAGGGGCAAATGAAGTGTTATAATGACCAAGGAGCATGTTTTAATATTCATCACGCCAATATTGAAGCACAGAATGCACGGAAGTTCTGTAGTGGACATGGTTTTTATGTAATACGAACATATTGCAATTATAGACAATAATTATTTTACTTCCAAATTTTTTCCCACCTATGAGGAGATACGAAGGGATTCATTAATTATAACTTATGTCGTTGGAAATCTGACTCCAAGTACACTTCGCTTGAGATATCTAAGCCTCCTCTTGAGCCAATTTTAGTCAATACTGTATCGCCCTTTGTTTAGGTATGCCAAGAATTAAGCGGGATTTGATGTATCAGACGTTGCATTTCAAGGTGTTGAGGATATTAATTTTTCTTTCGATCAGGCCATTTGCCATTACTGTAAGCAGAAAAATCATTCATTGCATATGCTTAATTATTTTGTCGTAAAACTATGTGTTACACCTGTTCCTTTGATCTCTACCAGTATCATTGGCCACTTTACACTGTCTTCCTCTTATACCGTATTACGCACAGCAGTGCCTACCAAGAGGATAGAAGTGTAAACGGCGTAATGCAATACCACAAAGACAGTTGGAAAACTTGACTCCAATTCATATTTTCGCTTGAACATCTTCACACTTTCGCTGTAATGCAATGTTTAGGTTCCATATCATAGTTTTGCATTTTGTCCCCTATTTTGTATTTTACATTTTTGGGGTCGGATTCATGCATAGCGACGTCGAATATCTCTATATACAAAATTTCAGATCCATAGCTTTCTTTTGTAATGTATGTCAGCCATGTTGGATTCGGCATTTTGGTTTGTAAATATTTGAAGTCAAATTCTTATTCAACTACTTCTCAGACCTATATATACACACCACAATGACATCACAGGGAATGTAGTTACTATTTGTGCATGATTTCTGGAATTTTAAAGTGCGGCCTGTTCGGATCTTCAAATAGTCGGCACGCCGCCTACATACCTCATTAAAGCGCAATACGTATTTCACATTGCTATCGCTGATGGGAGAGGTTACGTCAGTTTCAACCTTGCACTATTATAAGGACGTAGTTTACCTGAAGTTTCCAATCATCCCTCTCACCAGGGTAACACATCATACCTTGCCAATCGTCTCTCAAACTTGGGAGATTTGAATGAGAATGGGCAACAACGTAGTCTGAGCTATCAAATATCAAAATTAATGTATTCCCTTGTTTTCCTTTCATCGTTCAATCCGATTGATACCTCATTACTTCAACTATAAGTGAAAAGTACATTTCGAATCCTACTCAGTATTAGAAACTTCAATCTTGGCTTAAATAGCTACACCGGTAATAAGTGTTTAAAATAATCATATTTCAACTTCAAATCTTTGTACATTTCAATACGCTTCGATTACTATACTTTCTCATGTATTAACACAAAGATACTAAATGCATATTTAAACAAGATAAAGGTATTTACAACAATTACAGTATACAGTTAGTCGACGGTCGCATAAATATTTTGAATATTAGTTACTTACCCTTTTCTTTCCGTTTTAAGATTGGCACATAAATATATGCTTATTTTCATGCTTTGCTGTCAATATAAACGTGTGATTTGAACTGTGTGACGTTTCCAACGATGTATAACATATGCAGTTCCCGCCTGCCACTTCACCTACTTTTCTTGTAAGATAATAGTATCTTACAAACTAGTTAATACAAACCTTCTAACCAAGAAACAAAACAAAACAGAAAAAACGTAGAAGCTATTGAGGGTACACGAGTAAACTTAAACAACTAGATCGTCGTATACCCAGGATCAAAAAGGTCCACGCATGCCGGATGGGAACGAGCGTGTACACGGGTTGCGGATAGTAGGAAGGCCCTGAGATATGGATGTTAGCTGCGAAATAAGAACGAATGACCTGACGATCAAGCAGTCTCGGACATTACGGCTAAGGGAGGAAACCCTGAATGAAAATCCTGGTTCTCAAGATTGAGGATTGAGTGTGAGGCTAACAACGTTTCCTCGCAAAAAGAATATTGTTGCGGATACCCTAACACAGCCTCGGAATTGGAATGGGAATTTGGAATCGGAACGGCAGAGGAGAAGAATAATGAGAAGGAAAAAGAATACAATACTAGCCACATGGTACATTAGAATCTTAGACAGACGCGAAAAACTAAGAGTAATAAGAGAAGAGCTGGATAAATACAGAGCAAACATAACTGCATTACAGAAAGTACGATGGCACGAAAATAGAATAATTAGAACCGGGAATCATATACTAATGTACAGTGGAGGAAACCAATGGGAAAGCACAGGGTTTTTGTTACAAAAGTAGCTTCAACCACAAGCCATTAAATTCTCACAAATCAACAACAGAATGTGTTGTCTAAGAATATCAGGAAAATTTTTCAATTCGACAATATTCAGTGTGTACGCGCCAATAGAAGAAGCAAGCACGGACTAAAAAGAAGATTTCTATACGAAGTTAGAAGAAGAAATAAGCATAATTCAAAAGTATGATATTAAAATAATACTAGCAGATCTAAATGAGCAAGTAGTGAAAGAAGATATTTACAAATGCACGGTAGGAAAGGAAAGTCTACATGAAAACAGCAATTATAATAGACTGAGATTGATAGATTTTACAAGTGAAAAGAACATGATCGTAAAAAGCACTTGGCCACCTAGAAAAGATATACATAAGGAAACATGGACTTCTCAGGGAGGAAACACAAAGAGCAAAATAGACTACATCATAATAGATAAACGACATGCATCAGATGTAAAGATAGCAAGCAAGTGTAGAGGAGCAAATGGGGATACTGATCACTTCCTGGTTAGGACTACATATAGAAAAATAGATACAATGGAAAACATAAAAGAGAAAGACAGGAAAGACACAACATACAAAGAATAAATGATAGAGGATTGCTGGATAAATACAAGAGAAAGTTGAAGGAGCAGCTGCTTATAGAGAGGGAAAAGTGGAAAGAAAGTAACTTAGATATAAAATGAAACATACTGAAATGCAACATCAACATCGTAGCTGAAGTAACCTTAGGAAAGAAGAAACGGGAGAAGAAAGCTGAATGGTTGACTAAGAATGTGAAGCAGCAATTAAAGAAAGAAACGAAGCCAGAAATAAAATGATACAGAGGCGGACAAGACAAACAGTTAACGAGGACACAAAGAAAAGAACAATAGCAAACAAAATATGTAGAAGGACGAAGAGAGAATATGAGAAGATAATAATAGAATAGTTAGAGAAAATGAAAGAGAGAAAGGAGATCAGAGACTTTTATGCAAGAACAAGGGAAATAAAGAAAGGATTCCAGCCAAGAACAGTGTTCTACGAAGATAATCGAAGTAACCTAACAGGAAACAAAAAGAAGGTATTAGACAGGTGGAAATAATACTTCAGCGAACTGTTAAATGGAGGAAAGGAAGAACGGAAAGAAAAGTGAGATATATTAGTAAAGACAAATCGCCTCAGAAAAACTTGGAGGGAACCATACCTCCACCACTTGAAGAGGTACAAAAGGAAATACTAAAGTTAAAAAATTACTAAGCGCCGGCAGAAGATGGAATATAAGCGGAAGTACTTAAGGGAGGTGGAGACGTCGTCGATAGAATATTACATGAATTAATAATGGAGGTGTGTGAAAAAGAGAAAATGCGTGATGGGTGGTATATGGGGATAACACACCTCATAAAGAAGAAAGGAGATAAGGCAGACTGTTTAAATTATAGAGGAATGGCATTATTAAATGTAGGATATAAAGTATTTAGCAAAATACCAGCGACAAGACTAGAACCCTGTGGTGAATATATAATAGGAGATTATCAGGCAGGATCCAGGAACCAACGATCGACAACTGACCAAATATTCACATTACGTCAAATACAAGAGACATTCTACGGGTATGCAAGCGATTCTACCAGATGTTTAAAGATTTTAAGCAAGCATATGACAGTCTGTACAGAAATAAAATATTCGAAATAATGGAAGAATTAAGAATCCCAAAGAAACTACTCAGTCTAACCAAAATGATCTTAAAATCTACCAAATTTAAAGTAGGAATACAACAAGACTTGACTGAAGAATTTGAAATTACGAGGGGATTAAGAGAAGGCAATGTAATTTCAACAATACTCTTTAACATAGCGCTGGCAAAAGTAATACAACAGATCATTATTGAGATCATATATTCATCTTCACCCAGGAGGAACCATTTAAAATAGAACAGCACAAATTCTGGCATATGTAGACGATATAGCAATCCTAGCACGGAAAAGACACATACTAGAAGAGAATTACAAAGTAATAAAAATAAAGCAAGGAAAAAAAGGACTAGAAATAAATGCAAACCAAACAAAATATATGAAATTCGAGGATTCCGAAAGGACCAATAAGGAAGGGGATTTAAATATGGATGACCACACAGTAGAACGAACAATAAAGTTTAGTACGTGGGGACGACAATCACCGAAGACAATAAAACAGTAGAGGAGATACAGGAAAGAATAAGATACGGAAATAAATGTTATTACGCATTACAGAATGTATTCACATCTAGAAATGTCAGCAGAAAAACAAAGATAAGCCTGTACAATACCATACTAAAACTAATAGTCACGTATGGTTCGGAAAGTTTGGTAATAACCTCGAGAGAGGAGGAATAGGTAGTGAGATGGGAAAGGAAAATCCTGAAAAATATATAGACCAAAAAGGGAGAATAACGGAGGGCGCATTCGAACAAATTTAGAATTGAAAGAACTATACCAAAACCAAATATAATTGCAAGAATCAAAAAAGAAAGACTAAGATGGGCAGGACATGTACAGCGCATGCAGGAAAGTAGAACTCTTAAGAAGGTGTTTGTAGGGAAACCAGACATTCGAAAGAGAAGAGACAGGCCTAGATAAAGATGGATTGACGACATGGGTCTAAAGAAATTAGGATTTAGAGGCTGGAAAAGAAAGGCACAGAATCGAGAAGAATGGAGGAAAGTGATTAGGGAGGCCAAGACCCGTCACGGGTTGTAGAGCCGATCAGTAAGTAAGTAAGTAAGATCGTTGTATAGACTTTGCTAAAATTGAACAAAGACGATAGATAATTGAAATAAGGATGTATTAATACACATAAATTAACAATAGCGTAAATCGAGTAAGTGTTGCGAATAAATAATATACAATTTTCATTCGTTCTAGAATTCTACTCAAAAACTGACAATTTTTCACTTTATCGATATCACAAACTGGAGTAAATTATTTCTGGCTCACACGAATTATGCAGTAATTTTAAGATTATTTTAATATAAATTCAATAAGGTTTAAGATTAAATTTTAAATAGTATTAAAATTTTAATATCGGTAAAATAATAACCAAATTTATATTAAAAGAAACTTTTATTTGCTCTTTGTGAAGGGATGATAAAGTCACATACAAAACCTGAGGCTGTGCAAGAAGAGATTATTGATTGGAAATCGTGTTACCAATGTTTACAAAGTATTTAGTTTATTTGTGGGTTTTGAAATATAAAATTCTGATCCTAAAGCAGTCTTCGGATTTTTGGTCAAAATTTGATCAGAATTCCATTTAATTCTATGATGTTCGAGTTCTAGAATGGTCAAAGTCATTATTGTATACGATTTAAAGAATTAATAAAAAATAAATTCTCCAGGATGTCCCAATACACGAAACGTATCTTATTTGCTACTACGAAGAAATTACTCAATTAATAATAACTAAAATAATAAAATAATAAGTAAAAATTAATTGCCATAAGGGATTCTGAAATGGAGATTTGAATGAAATTTATGAGTGTCAAAGCAACGAGACATTATAACAAAATAAGAAGTCGTATTCATATGTAATTCTAGAGAACTCATTATTATTATGATAAGAAAATTGTAACCTGCGAAGGAGCATTAGTTAAATAAAATATGTAAAAATAGAAATCATTATGCAAACAAGAGTATGATATGTCTTAACAAATCTTTAATGGAAACCAAAATTTTTTAGGTAAGAGGACCAGCATAAATAGTATTCACGGTAATTTAGATTATAACCTTGTGGTTATACAGTTTGGAGATAGTAACAGATACCCGGGAAGGAGATCGGAAATCGATTTGTTTGTTAAAATGTCCGAACAAAAGTCATGAGGCTCAATATACTAAAATACTAGAAAGAGAGATATATGCTAAAATACTTTGAATGAAACTGAATATCAACCAAATATAATACATAGATTGTCTGTCTTCATGCAACCACTAAATTAAGAAATTCTATGCCATATGGAGACTGGAGCTAGAGGCAAGAAGAAAGTCATATTCAGTTTCGAGTTTGACAAGAATTGCAAGTTGGAAATTCTGGCAGTATAGGTGAAATAACAGGAAGAAAAGTAAATAATACCTGCCAATTCTTGGAAAGAGGTTGGCTAAATTAACTCTATTTACGAAGATGGAGAGGGGTTCTCAAAACTCGAGAGAGGTCATAATTGTTGATAAATTTGAACTAGCTTCTATATGCTTACTACCATCTCAAGCAATAAACATACCGAAATTTCAACCATAGCTGGCAAGCATTGTGAAAGTCCACTGCTGCAAATTTAGTTTTCGGTAGATAAAACAAAACAAAATTAAACATTTTTGTTAGAAACAACATTATGCATATTTAACAATTAGTGTCATCCCCAAATTTACCTTGTCCTCTGTACTTGTGGCATATCACACTCTTTACCTTCAGTACACTTTGACACAAGATAGTGGATGAAGTGGTACGCTGGATCTCTGTTTTATATATCGTTGGAAAGGTTTCACCGAATACTCATCACATGTGGAATATCTCCTTTCAATGGTACCTGTAGGAGACGATCGAGCATTTAAAATTCCGAAGCAGAAGACCTCCGAAGCATCAGAGAACGTTGACAAAATAGAAAGCTATGCTATAATTGATTTTACACGTGGTTCTCAAATAGTAGCTTAATAAGAATCTTACATTAAATATGTACAAAATAAAATGTTGGATCCAACATGGCGGACACAAAGTACCAAAAACAAGCTATGGATCTAAAATTGGGTATATAGCGATATTTAACGCCACTAGGTATGCATTTGATACCAAAAGTGTAAAATCGAAAATGACGGATTATAACCTGCATATTTAATAAATAGTGTGAGAAAATTCGTCATCATTGATTTGGGTCACATAACTCCACCTCTAACATTAGAAGCAATGATCATTTAGTAATTCTAGTAACCGACGGCCACTGGTTTGCCCAGTAGTCATTAGTTAATATTTGTACCAAAACTTTTATTACCATCTTAGGTATTGATTAACAGCAATATCATCTCCACAGCAATATCTGTGACTTACCGTCCCCGAGACATTGGCTAAAAGATACTTCCATTTCGGGAGATTTAAGAAGCTATGTCTCAAGAACCTTAAGTCATAGAGATATGATTTTTTTGCCAAGTTTGGAAGAAAGAGAAGAAAGTTTTGAATACAAAGACATGCTTTTGCATGTAGTAACATTCACAGTTATCTTTCTCAATCCATCTCTCCCTTCTTTCTAAGTTCCTTATGACAATTCTCTGGAAGCATTCTCAGCAGGTTCATTATAGAAAGAATATTATAACCGTGAAATCAAAGATTACATTCGAAAGATTGAACCCCGGAATAATTTATTTCTGCCACTTCAGTTTCCAAAAAGAAGTTAAGAAATGAGATGGAGTATATTCTCGGGATGCTGTATCGATTGCAAAAAACCGATTCTATATATCACATTTCATGCTTTACCTTTATAAAAGCCGAATTGAAATTGGAACTAATACATTCTATTCAAATCCTTCTTTCGCAAAGTGATGCGATGATAATATAGTTTTTAAGACGCTGGACCAGCCAAAAAAAATGAAAAATGTTATTTCCTACCAGCTTCCATCCATGCTTCATGACGATAAACTTAAAAGAGTATATGTCTAGTTTGAATGAATTCTGAATTAAATAGTGGATAAACAAAGAAGATGGAAAATATTCTGCGCACTATGATTAATAAAAAAACATTTCTCTACGTATTTTACGATGTTTCCTTTGATACGTATCTGAAGATAGACGAATATAAGAATTCTGCAAGACTTATTTACTTTAACACAGTTCCTACTTCGGTGAGTCTGTAACTTTAACACAGTTACACTTTCTACTACTACAACTACTACTGCTGGTACTGATACTATCAATAATAATAATAATAATAATAATAATAATAATAATAATAGGACTTTTTTAGTATATATCGTTTACAATCCAACCGCGATTCCTATATAATGCCATGGTTCACTTATTCATATGACAAAACACAAGAAATTATGTATTGGGTATGTGTAATAATTAAAAATATTAAACTAAAATCTATTTTAGTCCTTTAACATAACATTTTTCGATTATTGTTTTCAGTAGGAAAATATGGCTGTATTTAATTTATTATTCCGCTTACAAAGTTTATATATTTTCAGCAAAAATAAAGAAGAAGTAAATAAAGTTTGAAAAAAGTAACCCGAGTGAACAGAATGAGAAAGTAAACCGAGACAATAGGAACGAAACTTAATAATAAACATTTTCTTCCTTATTGTGCATACACGGTTAGTGATTTATCGTGTTTTCTGTTCGATAATTATAAACTGTCTAATATATGACCGAATTTCCTTTCACGTACTGCAAAATTTCCAAATGTGCAAACCATGGTTTAATAGACATAAATCTATTTAACTATTCGCTAAGCAAAACAATATATTTTATGTAAATATTAAGTGTGACAGTTTCGCCAACTCTGCCCTTTTGCCTCATCATACAATATAAATACACAGGTAGAGACACATTTAATAATAAACTACCAAAATATCTCTAATTCCTCATTAGTTACTAAAGGGGAGCTAATGCACTTCATCTAATACAAAAATATAAAACAGAAATAAAATTCGCAGGCTTTTAAAGACATTTTAATCTGATATAACTATTCGCTGAGCAAAATAATACATTTTGTGTTAAAGTTAATAACGTGTAACAGTTTCATCAACTAACTCCTTTGGTTTTATGAGACAGCATTAGTGCACACGTAGAACAAATGTAACAAGATACTGAGAAAAATTTCCTGATTCCTCATTGGTTACCAAAGGCTACTACAAATAATCCTCTTCCATCGCATACCAAAATATAAAACAGAAATAAAAGTCGCTACTTGTTTTTCTCCTTGTTGATGCAAAAATGAAATGAAATCTTTAAGTTTTACGTCCCACGGTTATGCCGGTTAGGCTAAAGGAGACGGTGATAATGAGAGATGAGTGAAAATGGTGGAATGAAGAAAGTGGGAGGAAACGGGAGAACCCCGAGAAAACCCACGAGCACGGTGTTTGTCCACCACAAAGTTCACATGGCGGGGGCTGGGATCGAACCCGGGACCCCAAGCACCAGAGGTGAACGCTCGACCACTGAGCCACCGCGCCACCCCCTTGTTGATGCAATATACACTCATATCTTATAACTAGGTCTAATCGAATTTACAAAAGAACCTTTACAAACAACACTTAAATATGTTTAATAAATAAATAATTCTAAATTTTCAAAAAAAATAAACCTGTACAATTAATTTATTTTATCTTTAAACCTCCTTAATAAATTAATACTCTGTTAATCAGTTCCAGTACATGGCTCTTACTTCCATTAGAATACGTACTTTTCTTTTCTGACTAACCTTCTGGCTTCTTGTCCCAGAACTTTTGCTTCACTACAATTAATAGAATGTCTATTCCTCTTACGTGCTAGACTGCATTCATAAATCTCTTTAACTCTCTCGCTGCCATTTTGATTTCAGTACCCCAACCCAGTGTGCCAGCTACACTTTTGCAACATTTAGTTCTTTTGCAACAAACTAGCTAAATCTAGCAGAAACCAAGCACACTACAGAAAATGACAGGCCAATACTGTGTAGAACTAGAGTCTTCACGGCCCGGCGCGTTATTTTATAATTTGAGGCCCGACCCAATTCCGAAATGTGCTTTATCCTTTAAGTCCGAGCTCGGTCCAAGCTTGTGTGATAATCAAATGAGCCCGAAATAACCACAGACACTTAATAATTAACGCAAAATAGCATTTTAATAATAAATTAGAGTAGAAACTTTTTGCAGTATGAAAGCTTATATGCACTTGCTAACTATATGAATTATCTAAGAAAGATAGCCACTCATATAAATTCCGTCTTCCTTAGCCTCTGTGCATAAAAGTGGGACGTCAAACTAAATATTAGATTTCATTTATATAAATTTTCATGAAATGCCCAAGTTGAAATGAATACTCCAAATATTTAAAAGAAAGTGTCCTCAAAGCAGTCATTGTCGATTGCTATAAGAAAAAGAATGGAATACACACTGGCTGCAGAAGCTTTCACTCACAGATAAGCTAAATATGTTTATTTCAGTTACTTTTAGTTTCTCTCTCCACTACTACACGGTTAACTTTACTCTAAATTCCAAAATGATAATCAGATTTTTAGTGTTGGTGTCTCAAATTAAAATTATAGAAGTGCTTTTAAAGTTCTACAGGAAGAGTGATCTCATAAATACCGTTGTACAGTATATTAATTAAGTTAGGCCTAATAAATCCAGAGAAATAAGAATGTATATTTAAAAATTTACGGCTAGCGCCCGGCCAAGCCCGAAATGATCTATGTTTCTTAGGCCCGAGGCCAGCCCGCCAAAGTATAAACGCTCCATAGCTTGGTCCCACATTACAGAGAATGTCTAAAATGAGAACTACCTCTTGACGCCAAATGGCGTTAGTAGCACAACAATGGATATGAATGACGTCATATGGCGTCAAGTTGTAGCGAACGAGTTGACTTAGTGTCGTCCTTATATTGGTTTGTCCGTTCTTCTATTTTTTCGCGTTCCCGATGTAGCACATATCACACGTTCTGCACTGCATCCTATAAATTATGAATTCTTTTTTCTTCATTACCCCTCGTCTTTTGTCATCTCTTTCTATTCCGTTTCCTTATTACCTCAAGTAACATCTTGCTTCCTCTTTTGTACAGGGAAATACTTCAAACCTTCTTCAGCATTGTCTACATTATCTCTGTCTCTTCCCTAATATTTATCCCCAACAACATTTTCCTTTCTTCTTTTTCTCCTTGCTGTCATCCAACTCTTGTTTCTTCATCTGTTTCTCCTTTCGTTTTGTAATTAGTTTCCTTTTATCATATCAGTTTCCTTCTAAGGAATAGTGGAAAATGTCTATCTCTTTCTCTTTTGTTTGATTCTGGATGTAGAGAGAGAGAGTTGATGTCTAGAAGCACTAAAACTTTATAATACATTCAATTAATTAGTATATAGTGTAAGCGTTGGTCCAGGATTACACGTCAGTCAGGAAATGGAAAGAAACAATATTTATTAAAATACAAGTCGAAAGAATCATAATCATAATTGGAATTCAAGGCTTAAAATTAATGAAAAATGAAATAAATTCGTAAAGAGTCTTAAAGATGAATGTTTAGTATTGATATTGATGAGTTATTAATAAATTTTATTTTTTAAATTAGATTTGCCTTAGTTAGTTATGAATTTGTATATAGTGCCAGCATTGTGGAAAGAGAATGAGCGATTTTTGTTTCTTTTTTATATTTTGATTAGTAATGGTAGTAGCCTATAATAGCTAATTATGAATCAATGACTCTTCCGCTGTCTCCAATACTAAATCTGTAAATACCTGTGTATTCTTAGTGTCTGATAAAGCGAAGGTGGATACTTGGCGAAAGTGTTACAAGTTATTAATTATTACTATAAACGTATACTTTGTTTAAGAAATAGTTAAAATCAAATTTAAATACCTTACACGTATTTCATCGTTACCCTACGCCCATCAGGAAGGCAACTGTAAGGATATATAAACTGATAAAACAGCTCAAATATCGAAAATCTGGTAGTCTATTCAAGTTTTTTAGTGCTACAAATATTAATATTGTTATCAATGTTTGCACAGATGATATATTTTAACATTTCTAACACTGAATGAGGGAATACAAAATTTTATGAATTAGTTATTGCATTTTGAAATGAATGCCTTAAGTTTTACGTCCGACATTTATGCTGCTTAGGCTAAAGGAGACAATGATGATAAGAAATGAATGATATTGTTTAATGAAGAAAGTGTGAGGAAACTGAAGAACCCTGAGTAAACCCAAGCACAAGATGTTTATCAACCGCAATGTTCGCTTGGCTTGAGTTGGGATCAAACCAAGGACCCCACCCACAAGAGGTAAATAATTACCAGTGAACAACCGTGGCCCTGGTTACGCCGCGGCCTTTTGAATTTGAATTTACAAATTTACGAGCAAGATTTTGACCTAGGAACTTTAAACCAAGACCTTGTATCCTGTAACTATTAAAACATATTTCAATTATTGAGCTACGTATGTTATTACATATTTGAAAACTGTAAACTTGGAATTTTATATCTTGAATAAATTAGTAAAAAGAAAATAAAGCAGGCAGCACATGAAACATCCTTTTAATTTGATGATGTGATAACGTAATAAATGAACTTAGTTTAAATGTTGATGAGATTGTAAAACTGATATTCATTTGTCTCCTTTCAGAGATCTTTTATTTTATGAACATCGTCTTTGTCTTCACATTGTATATGAAATAATGTTCTAATGTCTTTGGTTAATGTTGTAAGAAGATTTCTCTTCCGAATTAATTATTTGTGAAAAAGCTTCATGCAAGGAAACTGAAAGGTGTTTTGTGTTTTACACAATTACAATACTTCTTACTTCATTTTATGAGGATGATTTGAATGTTCAGGATTAATACTCCAAAACTAGAAACAAAGAACGGACTAAAAAATATTTGACAACAAACTCCTTTAATCATCCATATTACAGACTATTGATTGTAATCATCGTAACAAGGAAAGAAAGAATTTAGTTATACTGACCACATTTTCTCCGAGTGACATACCACTGTTCAATTATAGAGGATACCCGTGATCGATTTTTGCGTTTCAGAAGACAAATCAAACAATTGTTTTTTGACAATTGAAATTCTTTCAAAACATTCATACTATCTAATTTACTAATCACGGAATTATAGATCCTTTCACACACATTAAACCTATTAATTCCACATTTTCGTTCAGAAATTTAGTGCTTAATATTGCATATTAAAAAGATTTACAAAATATAAATAAATCATACATTCTTTTATTACCCACATGGAATGAAAACTGAGACATGATTTAAGACCACTATTTACGATTTTGAAAGAGACCCGATTTATTAATTTGAGTATTGTGATGAATATGGAAGTTACGTGTTGTGTATTGTTCCAACCACGTGTTGCCTATAGTTTACTCACAGTAATATTTTTGTGACATTATTCTAAGTTGTTCCATCAAACAGTAATATTCGAAACAATAGTAAAAATATTACTATAGAAGTAGATAATTGAAAATGAAATTAAATCTTTAAGTTTTACGTCCCACGGTTATGCTGGTTAGGCTAAAGGAGACGGTGATGATGAGAGATGCGTGAAATGGTGGAATGAAGAAAGTGGGAGGAAACGGGAGGACCCCGAGAAAACCTACGAGCACTCTGTTTGAACGCCACAAAGTTCACTTGGCGGAGGCTGGCCTGGAACCCGGGACCCCAAGCACCCGAGGTGAACGCTCTACCACTGAGCCACCGCGCCCCGCAAGTACATAATTAATTGCGAATACATTTTAATAGGATCTCAGACATATGGATGAAAAACACTATATTTTCTTAAAGTTAAGTGTATTTCATATTTTTAAACCTTTCAATAGTTTTAAGCTTTCACAAAGAATGAAACAATCTTATTCTCAACACGTTGAAAAGCATAATTCTTACAGCATTTGAGGAAGATTAACTTCGATATGTTATTAATAAGATCAGGCTTTAACGCTTATTTTTCTTTTAGCGTAACTATTTTATAAGAACCTTCATAGAATATGGAACAAATTGGGATTGTCCAGTTCACTGCGATCTCCTGTAAGCTCGTCGTTCTATCTTACGCACTAACATATTTAATATCGTGTAAAGAAAAAATGTGTTTCTTCCTCATTCTTATATCTTCTGTGAAACAATTCAGATAGTCTAACGTCCTTCAATCAGTACTTAACTCTTTTGTTTTATCTTCGGAGTTATCTACGATATCTGTTCTTTCGTAAAGAATGTTTCTATTGTTTCTCATTTCATCGTCATAATTTACTATATATTGGCTGTTCCTATTTGAAGTTGATCTGCTTGTTCGTTATTGCTTCTTCTCAATGAAACTCTTTTATTTTGCAAACAAGGCATAAGTGTGAAGAATGAAACCAAATTATCAAGTTTTTATCTCCTGGTTTGGTGCTGAGGACAACTTGATGGGCTAAGGTCTCTTAAGGTGGTATTTTTGAAAAAGTATTCTTCAGAATTAAATTTGTCAATATGGGTTTGTAATTTTCAAATTTCAGTAAAAGTTGGCATCGATTCAAATTTTCACAATTAAACGTTTCTTCTAAAATATTGTGAAACGATATAAGTTTTATTTTAATTCGAGAAGCGTAACATGAAATTCTCATTTTGATTGCTGAAAACAAGTACAATATATTACGTTCTTGAGAGAATATTGTTGCAAGTTGTTCTCACTAACAAGGTTAAGCATTCATATTTCGATTATATGTTCCTAATAGAATTTAGTGAAGTCTCACATCTTAATATTTTTATGACCGAACCTTGTGTAAAATATACGTGAACTCGATTCCAATTTTCACATAGTTTCTTTGCCGATATATTACTACACATTGAAAAGTACTGATGGTGATAAACATAATATCTAAAGAGACGCGTAGATAATTTAGTTTAGTAGCATATTAAATTGTGTGAGGACGATTATTCAATACTTATCTTTCACTAAATAGTTAAAAATCTCCTCATTCATATGAAGTGCCTTGGAAGATTATAATTGTTTTTATTGTTAAGTTCTCACCTATAAAATTTTATCTTTACTTATACGTAGTAATTACACCTTTTTGTGCAATTTTAATTTCTTTGCATCCGGAAAATATTCTATATTTTAATTTGTACTTGAAAGTGACTTACATTTTTATAAGATTATAATCATGTTTACAAGTTAATGTCACTATGGGATTTTGCTCTCACTTCGTAAATCCTAAGAGAGAGGTTTTTGGAGTTGGATTTGTTTTTACGCTCATTTTTGGTTCAAGCCTTATATTTTTGTTAAGTTTAAATTTGTTGGGAGACACGTCAAAACAAACGTGATTGGGTAATAGTGTGAAGCGAAAAAATCAAATTTTCGAGTAGCATATTTTAATAGGGCTCAAAAGTTGCGTATTAAAATGCTAATCAATAGCAAAATAAGGAAAAACACCACTATGTGCATCTTCATTTCGTGCAAATGGCCTAACGTTTGAAAAAATCATAGAAAATATCAAAATTTACCTTTACGCGAAAGAATAAGATTTTTGAGTATCGAATGCTAATAGTGTCCAAAGTTGCCACAATAACTAATTGTGTGCTACGTAATGGAACAATAACGGAAACATTTACACTTTTTACCTTTTGGTCGCATAAACGGTTAAAAAGTTTTAAAAAGTGACAAAAACATGAACATTTACCTTCACGCAAAGAATACACAAATTACTTTTTCATTTCTATAGCGTCTAACTACTTTATTTTAGTTGTGTGAGGGCCTGTTTGTTAATAATTCTTTGATATGTGTGATTTTATACATTTTATTTTCATAATGAATTTGCAGCTTTTCGCTGATTTGTCAACGTCTTTTTTTATGAAATAGCACCGAACTCATCACTAGGAGGTGGCTTTAATTCAAGTTAAACTCACATCCTTCTCAACACCCCTACCAATTAGAGTGTGCTAAATTATTTTGATTTTATCAAGGATGTTGTCTTAAACTTAAGAGTTTTATTCAAATTTTAGTATTGTGAGTCTGAAGAGCAAATGTGCTCTAATGTTGATATGTCTGTTTTCTTGCCCGTACACTTTTCCTGCAGACTCAGTGGCAAGTTTAACAAATCTTTCAATTTCGTTGTACGGCATGGAATATTTAAGACATCAAAGTCATGAGTGGATTTGTCATGCATAAGAGATAAATAGTTTATGTTGTCAAGCTTTCGAGAACTGGAAGGAGGAGAGCTTACATTTTCTCCAATCTATCAGCTCACTGTACTGCGTGGCATCAAAATTTATTGAAGTTACTACAAAAGTCTTAACAGATTTCAACACCGGATCTTGATTTCTTACCTCTGGCACTTTCCCGTAACCCAACTCTCGTACCTGTTCTCTCTTATACACTGTCATATCAAACAATATGTTCTTTGGATGACAAAAGAAAGCGTTTCTCTAAATCACAAGGTCGACAATTCTTTTAAAGTTGTTTGCAGAATGTCTAATTATTTGAACTACTTTCAAAGTATGTTGAGGTTCATATTTCACTGACTGATATCTCTTTATGTCGAAACGAAAGGAACCTATATCTTTATAATGTAGTTTACAAGCATTTATAACGACCACTAAATGAGTATTACTATGAAAAACGCCAGTTTGTAAGGAACTTAATGCTGTTTTCGCATATTTTATACGTCGTTATAGCCCACAGTCCGTGTAATGTATATAATCTAGGTTATTGTTTTATCAAAATCCATCTAAACACTTCATTTCGATATTACCCTTTTTATTGTAGTACGTAATAAGTTAACCATTTACACACTTTTAAATATTGTACATGTAGTTTTCGCAAGATGGATTCTCTATATATGTTTTCTGTTGCTATGACATCTTACAAAACATGTCATATTACTATCACAACAGAACATCCATCGTATTAAAAGAAAATAAATTACATCTATTTCTCTTTATATTTTCTTCTTCTTCCTTTTGAACAGCTTGTGTATATTTCCAAAGCACGGTTTGCCTGTAAATAAAAATCATTATATAAAAATTACACATTACCGTTGCTAATTCTGAGTTAGTTTGCAGGATTAGCTTGTAAAACGTACAACCGTAACAACCAATTTACACATGCCAGTCACCGGAAGTACCTGAGAAATGAAGGATCTATTATAGTCACAACTGGATGACATTCCCCTGTCTGAATTCCTCTGTTAGAGCTTTTATAGCAAATTCAGTAGACTTTGATGCCACGAACTACAGTGAAGTGATAGACTGGAGAAAATGACAACTATCACACCCTCCTGTGCTCGAAAGCATGACATGCATCTTGTCACTTATGCATGACAAATCTACATATGAGTTTGATGTCTTAAATGTTCCATGCCATACTCAGGAACTTGAAAAATTTGTCAAACTTTTCAAATAGTCTGTAAGAAAAGAGTACGGGCAACAAAAACAGAGATGGCTATATTAGGGCACATTAGCACTCAAAACTCACATTGCAAAAATTTGATTAAAAACTCTGAATTTTTGACAATATTCTTGACTAACCCATTAGTGCATATGACCCGAAAAATCGGATCTTGTGTTAATTACGTTTTAATTCATTATAACCTCACATTAGGAAATTTTGCAAACATAAATCATTGTTGCCCAATCCTTTAACAGTCGTGGCAGGGTGTTATTGTTATCGAAAAACTTGCACTTTGGTTTTACAAGGCAAATCTTCAAAGACGGTCATTGCTATTGAAATATCAATAGTGTTTCAAGTCTATGACTGTTAAAGAAATGGGAATTCACAATAATTGAATCAATAATCATCAATCAATTATCAATCATTATAATTATTAATTTCATACTTCAATTAGTTCTCAACAATTAAAACCGTTATCCAATATAACCAAATGTTAATGTTGTACGAAGAATAAATTATTATAAAAACATTTTTGAAATGTAGGCCTATTTTTTGGCACTTTCAGCCTTTTCCATTTCCCCTACACAATTGCAGTCACTTCCTTGTGATGAGTCCCATTGCACTCATCTCAGGAAAAACGAAAACATTGATAAATGGGCGAAGAGCTCCAAAATAATTATGAAAATAAAATGTATGGAATTAGGTTAACAAATTATTAACAAAAATGCCTTCATACAGGTAAAATAAAGTACTTAGACGCTAAAGAAATTTAAAAAAGTAATCTGTATACACGTTGTATAAATGTAAATTGTGGTGATTTTTGTATTTATTTTAAATTTGGGCCGTTAGTGCGAACTGATGATCGAAAATGTTATTATTTCCGTTATTTTGCTATTGATAAGCACCCAAATACGCAACTTTATAGCCCTATTAGAATTCGTTACTCACAAATTTTATTTTCTCGGATAAAGGTACATTTTGGTGTTTTCTTTCATTATTTCAAATTTTTAGGCCATTTGCGCGAACTGCCAGTCCGAAGTTTAATTTTCTTCGTTATTTTTTAGCTTTGATTAGATGCAAATACGCATGTTTTGAGCTATATTGGAATAGGATACTCAAAAATCTGCTTTTATCGCGTAAAAGTAAATTTTGTTTTTCGTTTTCTTTCTTTTTTTTTTTTTTTTTTTTGAAATTTTAGGCCTTTTGCGCGAAATGAAAATCCAAAGTTTTTTGTTTTTATTTTCCCTATTGATTAGCAAGTGAATATGCAATTTTTAGCCCTATTAGAATTTGATACTCTAAAATTTTTCGTTAAACCCTATTGGGTGAAGTACGAAGGAAACTTTAAATGTATGATTAATATATTGAAATTTGAACATGACTTATTACCTTCGTATATCACGTAATGTATATCAGAATATCATATATTTTTTCGTGTTAAAATTTGTGTTCCATATATGATATTTTGTGTCTACACACCTATAAAGCTGGTCCGTGTTGAGTGTTGCTACAAGTGTTAGCAATTTATCCTACGTGAGATAATAAAAACCAAAATTAAATTACTATATAATAAAATGTGATAGCAAAAAAAGTATTTAGTTTGTAAAATTCTCTAAATAGATCTGATATGTGAATTGGGCCAATAAATCTGATTTATTTCATGTAGTACACTCATTGCAAAGCGATTGGAAGTTTCATCTCAAGCATGCAAAATATGACTGAGGAAACATGTGATCTGAGACACTGCGTACCAAATAGTATCGGTGCCTAAACTACTCACTGCCTAGTAGGCGATTCAAAATAAAGAATTAGTGACACTCTACCGACATATCGCCCATGTTTTTCTAGTCTATATCAGTATGTAGTAAATAAAGGGAATGATTGAAGAAAGTATTCGATACACCCGTTATCGTGTATCAATAAGGTAAATGAAGTGATTTTAATACCACGAAAGTTATAAGGTTTCCAGATATTCACATAATCCAGAAATATAGCTAAACAACAATCTTTAACTCTCTACCACAACATGTATATGTGGGGATGTTTTAAAACTATTTTGCTATATATTGTTACAACATGCTTTCCTGTTTTTTTTTTTTTTTTTT
Source organism: Thermobia domestica (assembly GCF_964235325.1). NCBI lineage: Eukaryota > Metazoa > Arthropoda > Insecta > Zygentoma > Lepismatidae > Thermobia > Thermobia domestica. Next base: position 65,662,716 of record NC_137463.1, on the reverse strand, counting down.
TTTAAGATATTAATATACTGATGACATGGAACTAATTTTGTAATGAGTGATACCATTCAGCTTAAATAATTTGGTTTAATTATATCACAGGGTAAAACAAGAAGAGATGTAATATTTGCAATTACAAACGTTAAATAAAGTTACTAGAGATAATGTTTCAAGATATGGCTTGTTGAAGCGTACTAACTTATGAAAATAATGTAATACAGAAGTAAATATTGCGATAACCGACAAAAAGAGTATAATGTGAAAGCAATTGGTGCACATACATGTAACTCAGGCTGCTTATGAATCAACGTTCTCGATATTTGAAAACACGAGTAGTTCGGCGTCAATATGTGGGGGACACACATAGAAGTGTATTTTACTCGTTTCCTGTGGTTCCAATGTGTGTTTTCTTGACAATTTAAATAGATTCGAGGACGTTAAAACACTCATTCACATAACTGGAGATGTTGGAGAAACACAAAGGCGAAACTGAACATTTCCCCTCACTCACTTTATAACCTGACCTGGTATAATTTAACATATGAGTACGTTTTATACAAATGAAGCACTTACAAGTTTCCTCCATTATTCGTTTCCACGGAACAAACTGGTGCACTGCACATGGAATATGATGTTTCACTTTCTACAATTCATAACACCTATGACGAAATATCAGTGGTCATCTAAGCTGAGAAGATATTGAGTTCCCTTAAATCTGGTGAGATGCATATCGTTTATTTACATTATAACGATAAACATCTGGAGCTACAAGTTCTCACGATGCGTACTGTTGTCGAAGATACAAGCGAACTTGAAGCAAAATGAAAATTGCATGCTACTATACTAAAACAGTTCTTGCACCTACAACAACTGGAGAGGTTTCGAAATGAAGATCATCATCATGTATTCAAACCAAACGCCTCTTTAGACAAATGTTGCGCTCCTAGTAAAGTGATCTCTGTCGGAAAATATTTCTCTTACGCTGCTTGGCGTGTCATAGTATTCAGAATTGTACTTATATATATATTCTGTAGGTTCCTCTTCACCTTCCTTGCAATACCGAAATTATTGTTATGACTGTATTATGATGGAACTCGTTGTTATAGTACATGTTATAATCTTGCTAATTTAAATATTTAAATAGTGTATAATACTTGATAGTAGAAACTGATTTTGTAATAATAATAACAAGAGTCTCCATATATAGGGAAGAAATATTTATTTTACCTTTTGCTTTTGCCTCATAAATATTCTCTACAAATTAAAAATTAAGTATTAAATATTGTATGTTTCTCAATTTCTGTCGCATGAACTGTAGCAAAAAGTTGCCTTTTAAATTTGATCGAGAATACCCTTTTTACTATTTATGAGTTAGGATTATTAATTACTTTGATTGTTGATTATTATAATTTACTATTATAAATTAATTGAAAAATGATTCTTACTTCGTTCTGATTCTCATTCTCAGGTTTCCCACATGAAACAACACTTACTTATCTTATTCTTACATCTCACTTAGTTTCGTATAACAGCAATAATTCATTTTCTAATATGCTGAGTCGTTATCGCAACATTTAGAAAAGCTTTCTTTAAGAAATGGGTAAAAATGACTCCAAATTCCTAACATTTATCACCATTTTCTGTACTTTTTCCTAACGAACGTTACATTCGATGTGTGAAGAATTAAATTTACATTTAAACTTAACTTATTATTTTGATTAGGTTTAAAACATGTAATAATAGAAAGTAATATATTGTTGCAACAGTTACAAAATATCTTGCCTGATTTTGTTCTCAATACGTAATATTCCTAATTTAGAAAGAGTACATTTTGCAAATTATTTACCTACAGTTTGGAACAACTAAAACTGAGTTCACGTATTTTAATATAATTAATCACATAACCCCTTTCAAAGTCGAACTCATGAAGTTATAGGTATTAGAGAAGTCGTAAAAAGCATGTACTAAAATTCGTTTTCTTGAACATTCAACTCTCAATCTAACGTTCAGTTGTTACAGAATAGACAAGAATTTTAAAGATCTGCTCACACAAGGTACTTCCTCATACATCAGCTCGAAAACATTTGATTTTGGAATTCTGGTGGTGGCATATGCCAAAATATATTTATCAATCATATTCTTACATTATATGAATCTTCACAAGACCCTGGAATAATTTATGCTTTCCCAAAAATATATATTTTGAATTGAAGACTGTTCGTGTATCTATGATTTATTCTAACTCCAAATTGGAGCATATGGAGTAAACAAGGATAAAGCCCGTCAGAAAGAATATCGTGGCCTACATCTCGTATACAGAAACTCGTGAGCTAAAAAGTCTCAAATCAAACGCCAGGCGTGGCCAGAAGTTCTTCCTCAAAAAATCTCACAAGATGTAAATTCCACTGACTGGAACCTGGTGCGAAATCTCATTCAGAACGATAATTCATCGCTCAACACTTCGTGGGACGAAATGTCGCTACCTGAAATTCTTCAGTGTATAATATAAAGAATATATTTGTGTAAATTAAACGTAGGCTTATATTATAATAGAATACACAATGAATTAACTCAGTTTACTGACATTTGTCAATAAAGCGAATATTCACTAGTGTATAGCACAACAATTGAAAAAAAAGTTTCGTATAGTGTGTCACTGCTGAGAGGTAAAGATTAGTGAAACCTGAATATACATAGAAAGTAAACGTACAGTATGATACAGGTATCAACAAAAAGAAATATTTGTTTAAAAGAACAATATTTCATTTTTACATAACGCTAATAACTTACATTGAAAGCACTGAGACTCATACTGCCTTTGGACAGTAAAAAAGTGAAATGGTTCTTAAAACTGTGAAATACACGATGCTCTGCAATATGCTACCATAATGCTAAAAACATGGAGATGAGATGCTCCGTAACAATTAATCCATAACAATTTCTGATTTGTTCTTGCATCAGGACGTGCTGCAAGGTGTTCCCATAACATTTCAACATGCTCAATGGAATGGAATTCTAGGAAACGTTTATGATTATAATAAATAAAAAGGTAACAGAAAAGAGAAAATTTTACTTATACTGTATGAGTTAGTGGAAAGTTACAGAAATAAATTTAGGGTTTTTCCTTCACCTTAACAAGTATTGTTGTCACAGAATTTAGTGAATAAAGCTTCCACTAGTTCTAACAGTATGTTTGATATATGGACAAAACTAATATAATTATCTAAATTTGTCCTTGGTTTCGGGAAGACCCAGAAATTTGACTCTATCCAGTAATGAGTTGTACGAAGGCATTAGCAGAGGACTTCAAATATTACATCTTACATTTAATTTGGGATACAGATAATGTATATACGAAAGTGAGTTAGTAGTATGATTTGTTTAAGGAAAGAAGAAAATTGAGTCATCGAGTTCTATGTACCAAGGTTTACGCTTTTTACGTATAATAGTCGTCTCTTTTATAAAAGTCAATTCTTAAGTAAACAAGTAAAAAAAAATGTCTGCTTAAGAATACAAATCTAATCTTTTGAAAACCAAAGTTATGAAAAAAAAAAACATTACAGTCTCTTCCATCGAAACAGGGACCGTATAATATCAGGTGAGCGTTCTATCACTAAAATAAATTTTTAGATAAGTTTAAGTTTTCATTATTAATAACGTCAAATGGAAGTTATTCCCAAAGCAAAAGAAAAACTCCAGCGACTCTTAACAGTATCTAGTATAATACAGAAAATAAATAATTCAAATACTATTTTATCTCTATGAAGATCAAAATGTGAGATGAACCTCATAGAACGAAGAATTGCTTTGAACGAAGAATTGATTTGCTATGTTTTGCATTAAGAATGAGGATTACATTACACGAAAAAATGGTGTAAGAAAAGGAATAATAAATAAAGATATAAGATAATAATGACTAATCATCATTTTTAAAATAAACTAACTAGCTACCCCTATGCCTTATGGAACACAGAGATTCAGTGCCGCATTCCGAGAGCTGTAAATTGACTTTTACTCTTGTCCAACTGGATCCAGTTTTGACATTGGATCCTATTTCGGCGAGATCCATCTTAATATTTGCATCCCAAATGTGTCTAGGACTTCCTAATGGGCGTTTCCCATTTAGTATTCCAGTTAAAACTTCGACAGCGTTCCTATTTTCTCCCATTTTGACTACATATCCTGCCATCTGAGTTTCGTAGATTAGATGGCCCTAACAATGTTTGGTAAACCGTATAAATTATGTAGGTATTCGTTATGAAGTTTCTGAAATTCATCATTCCCGTTTCTCTGGGTTCGAATATTCATCTCAGGATCTTAATCTCAATTACGTTCAACCAATGTTCTACCTTCAGAGTAAGCGCCTGTGTTTCGTAATCATACAGAACAACACTTTAAAATGTTATAAATATAAATGTAATGTAAAAGTTTCAGGTTTACACATATTAGAGAGGAGATTGATCTTAGTTATCAGTGTGGCTAACTAGTGTTTATAGTTGTTTACCACGAACTAACGGTACCTCCTTGAAAACAAATACTATGTTTAGAAATGAAATACAATGTACAGAAATAATATTTTTATACCAAGAGATTAATTATAAGTTGGTATATAACTATACTAATAATATTCGTCATTGTAGAACAATGGCTTGTTCCCAGTGAGAGTTCATGTAGTTCGGAACTATGTAAAACTGTAGGTCAATATTATTAGATCCCCAAACCTAAAGAGAACACAGAACTCCAAGTCAATCAACCAACTAACTACACTAAAAATATGAATTAGGTTTGCGCTTTGAAGCGCATTGTCTTGCTTTTGGTTTTCGTAAAATAGTGCGAACATGACTTGAAGATCCACTTTGTATGAAATAATGAATGAATAATGGAAGAGGATAAATATTAAATGAATAAAGCACATGTAACACTTTTAGTTTCGAATTTATAGACTTTCAATTTACCTCTGTTTAACAGAATAAATAATGCCAAATATATCATCTTTCTAAATATATCAAATATTCATTATCGTAATTGTTACATCGACAATGGACATTTATAATACAAATATGACATATTAGCAAATTTCTTGAGAAATAATGCCGATGCTTCTAACGAACAAACAAAATTTAGCTTGAAGGGTCACTTAATTCAGGACTATGTTCAATATATGATGCGTCGTACTACTGGATATAAACTCCTTCGTGGCTAAACAGATAGCGTACGCACCTTTGGCGTAGAAGACCTGTTTTATTATTGGCGGAAGCTCATAAGTTCCGATTCCAAGTCAATCAGTATGTTCCGTCTCATATAGCTGCGCTGCTGAGGGGGACGTTAAACTCATAGTCAACTCTACTGAACATACAACTGGATGCGTCGCTGAATACATAGATTTTTAAATGTAAACGTATTTTACTGTTGCCAGTACATATATTGGCAAGCTATTTTATGAATTGTATGTAGCTAATTACGTTTTATAAATTATGACATCACAAATATAAAAAATATGCAAAATTGATCAATATTTGAGTTTTAGTCAAGTGAACTAGTTTTGACTAGGAAAAAAAACATGTTTCATGATCGTTGGGAAGCTCAAATTCTTTCATTCTAAATTAAAGTGAAAGTTATATTTTCATATACGATTGAAGTATTTGTGGCAGAAGTGCCGTTTCAGATTTTGTTTGATGAGGAATGAAGGTTTCTATGACAACAAATAGTTTTACTTTTTTCCTTACTATATAATGGATAAAATTATACATATATATATTTTGACGTCTGATGGGATAGTTATTCTTCTGCCCTTCCCTAAGATTGAATATAACTAGATTCATGATAACTAAGGCAGACATAATGAAATTAATAGTGAATATCTGTCAATGGACATTCTCAATCCATTATGTCGGATATATGCAAAGAAAATACAATTTATTATTATTATAAAAATATACATAAACCTTAAAACGCATTTTAACTCAACTGCTATGTTGGGGCTTTAAACTTCAATACCTAAGCCACTACCTAAGGTACTAAGACGATTTTGGTAACAACGTATTACTAAAAGATGCAGATTTCCGCACAATGTGCACTTTAAGTATCTGAGATTTACCACGGTGTGAGGGAGGGTAATATTCTTGGTATTTTTTGGGGGGTGTTTCCCCTTGGGCGTACACTAACACAAAATTGGTAATATCTCTACAACCACCACATGGTAATATAATCTATTTTGACTTCTTGCAAGTATGGGGGAGTATGGAGGGGTAAAGCTGGAATATTTTTCCGGTTTTAGGTTTTTTGACATAAATTATGTTTGTTATTAAGACAAACATTAACAGTTCAACTCTTAATTAAACTAAAAAAAAGATTTGGTACCAATTTATTCCTGAGGGATGAAGCTTTCCACCCGTATGCATTTGTATGGGCATACAACGGCCGAGATGGGAAAGATGATATTTTTTTTATCAGGTTTTGGAGGTACCTTTCCTCTCCCTTTGTTTTACAGCAACAGTGGCTACAATTTTTTAAATATTATTGTCACAAGTCACAAGCCTACACATTAGCATCACTTTCTCAGCATAGGTTGACTGGAAGGGCTACCAGGGCCGCACAAAGACATTTTTTCCATGTTTTTAATGGTTTCGAGTGTCTTTTTCTTCCTCTTCCATGAATATGGTGGTAGTTTCACAATTGTTATTGCGTTGGAATTTTATGTCCGTGAGCATCAGGACGGTATATGAGTCACAACCCTGTGATAATTAGGGAGCACCAGAGCCCGAGAGTCCGCGAGAGTCCGCGAATTTGTTAAAATCCTTCGAGGGCGTTTAAAGGTTAAAGTACAAATTGATTGTTTTATAATGTGGTGCATATGGTACATGCTTGAACAATATAATTACGCTTTTTAAAATGTTTGAAGGAGACTGAACAAATTGAAGTTTTTCTCATATTTCATTTCTGAATTTTTCTGCAATATCTGTTAGTAATCTTAAATATTAAGTTGTTTACCACTTTTGAAAGGCCTCTAAATCTATTGTTGTACGTAAATTAACCTGACAACTAGTTATCACTTTTAGGGCATTTGTGTTTCTCATAATTACTCTTCCCAACTCTTTCCTTAAGTTCATGCAAAAGTAAAAAGTATTACTTTTAGTATACCATGTCAGCACATTATACAACGTTACAACTAATTAACTTCAAGAACAAGATACTTGTTCCTACGCTGGTCTTCGTATCACTTGATACAGTAAAATAATCAATTATGTAATGGTGATGATGAATTCGAATTGGTCAATCAAATAGATGGACAATGTGTATGTTCCACACCATTAAATTGATTAATACAATTGATCAAATTTTTAATAGGGCGCGAATGAAAATTCGGATTACGTTATTGTTTAGAGGTTTATATACAAGACATTCTTGTAAGTGGTTGTATCTCACTACCGTCAAAATAGAGAAGTAAGATGGCTGCTGCGAGATACCTACTTGGAGTTATTTTCCTTCTGTTTGCGGAGGTTTGTTTCAACAATATATTTCTTTATAAATTCAATAAGGGCTTTGATAAATATGTCGTAACATATTTCGGCTTGTTTGTATTGGTTACTTCGTTATATTTATCCCATGATTATTGATGTTCTACTAATACTTTGATGACTTTCTTAAATAAAGACGAAAATTTAGTTTTCTCTATATCATTTCCTTGTCTTTTGCAGTCTGAAAGGAGATGCTACTATTATAACATAAATTCAAAATCTGGAACATATTCGAATTGTACTAACTTTATTATAAAATTTAATGACAGTACAAAAATATGATTTATGTGATGTGAAAAATTAGCATTCGGATATCTGAAAGTGAAATTTATCCTGTTTGGGGATCGTATCACTGAAAGGGACTAAACAGTTTAAATGATTTATACACCATTGTTAATACATACTTCGGGGAAGGTTCCATAGTGGCACTTTAATTGTGTGGTGTATCTAAGGAATTAACAGATGCTCATAATATATGTAAGTAATATAATTATTCATAGGTTTTGTCACTACATTTTGATTGAAATCTGTATCCTAACATAGAAGCTGGCTCAAAAATTTCACAAAATTCCTTATTCTTTTCTGTGCGAGGAATGGACATTCAACAACTTATATTAAATTAATAGATTTTATTAATTTCAATGACGGTTTGCGAAGCTTCAGAACATGTGTTTCATTATTTTTATTCGTTGTTACTTCTTTCTGTCCATGTAAGCTACGAACTTGTGCTTAAAAAGGGGAGGATATGGTGGAAATACTGACTTTTATTTCTTTAAATAATAGTTCCTATAATTTGCAGAGTTTTAATGAAGACTTTTATTTATACACTATACATTGTTTTAAGAGGGCAGTAACCTATCGGAGAGGCTCACAGAAATTAATTAGTAACAATTAAGGGAAATTTTGCCCGGTACAGCTGGAACATAACAATTGAAATTCAAATTTGTTTTCGATACTAAGTTATTTCAGCATTTCGTAATATTGATACATATTTTGCAAATATATATATATAATTCCTTCAGTCCTTTCGGAAACAAGAATTGTAAATTGGTATAAATACAGAGTGGATGTGTTTCATATTGAAAAGACATTTGTAGACGTAAGTAACATCTTATTGATTTTGTTAAATATAATATCATACTAAATACTATTTAATTCCGAGTTAAAACTATAACCATCTTCTCTTTACTCTTGTCAAGACTATATCCTAAGGAAATGACATAGGTAATAACGTACCATAACTTCAATGTATTTCAATATGTTTCGAAACTGAACCTGTGGCACCAGTAGTAGAAAAAATATTGTCTCCGATGATATCAGCTCCTTTTAATGTTACTTATATCACTTAGACAGATGCCGTTAATATGGTTCAAATTTAGAACATTAAATTTGCTGTAACAATTCTACATGAATTGACCCCGTCTTACCGTTTATGTTTCTGAGACTGAACCCTGAAGTGGGAACGTTGAGTCTGTCAGACTCAATAGTTCGAAATGTAAAAACTGTTTAACACTGTAATACTACACTATTTCGTTTCTTCGCATACGTGTCAGCTTCTACTAGGATAATACTTGTCGCTAGTCAGTTCTGTATTGAAATATGTGAGCATTCTGTACGAAAGATTATAATATTATCATAGAGGCTGTATGCACAACGTTTCTAGCAACATACAGATTCAAATGTTTCTTCTCAGTTACGTTTATAAGTTTATGTTTCTATTTGGAACATGTATTCACATTTATTTTGCGTTCTCGCAAACGTATTTTGAGTTCACATAGCTTTTATATTAGAGAAGAGTACTGCTAATCATGTGTTGAAAGAATAGTCATAAGCCAATATAATTTAGTATGCGAAGTGACACTACAATACAACACTCTTCCATCTAAGATATTTTGTTTGGAAGGCTTTTATTGTGAGCATTGATATTATGTTATTAGCTATGCAGTCATCAACTACACCGGATGAAGCGTAGGACCTCTTGTGAATAGTGAGTTTCGTCTATCGTGAAATATGGGTTGAGTGAAAATAGTAAAATATATAACACTGTAATAATCCAAGATATGAGTGACAAAGTTGGATAATTTTCGTATATTTTATATTAAATAAGCATATTTATGTTTAATAATAAATGTAAATAACAGTATCAAACCTATCCATAACAATAATATCATATAGGCTTCAAATAGTGAGATGGTTTCATAAAATTGACTTTTGTTTTTCAATTCTGTATTTCAGCTTTAAACTCAAACCAGGAGAATATGTGTTTCAGGAAGATAGTTTAAGGATTTGACGAATATTTCACTATGCTATCGGAAACAGCTATCTTTGTAATTTCCAGCCACACTCCCTTAATATTAGTTTCACTTTTGCCACAGTTATTATTCAATTATTACCTAAACCTGTGAAAAGCAACGTGCTGTTATTTTCAGTAAAATATTATTGTATTAACACTACAGTGGTAACGTTCAGGAAAGTTTCATAAATGGTAACGTTGGTTCTACGGTACCCATTCAAGTTTTTACGCACTGAAATCAATTAAAGAAGAATATTTTATTACTTCGAGCTTACATTGACGAAATTATCTTTAGTTGCATTAAACGAAAGTGTACAGTAGTTTATTTTGAATGCCAAATTCAAAATTAATATATGTCTTTTATTGTTATGAAAGTATTTAACGAACATTTTTCATTCAGCTATTATTTAGTTAGGTTTGGTTTAAACACAGTTTTCAATACGTAAAACAAAATTCCAGACATGATACAAAAAATGAAAAGTGTTAGGTAATGACGATATTACTTGAAACTGAAGGAAAATATGTCTTTTAGCTTTATTTCAATTTTTCTTTGCACTAATTTCCATCAAATTTATGAAAAACTGCAGCCACTATTATTGGCATTTTTACATGTAATGATCTGAACATTCACCACACAACATTCTTGCAGGACCCAGGCAAATCCACTTACCACAATTTTGGCAAAAGTACCCGGCTTTGCTGTCTTTACACATGTTGCAACGTCCTCGTTTCAATTCTCGCTGCATAGGAGCATGCTCTTCAAGGGTTAATCCACATAATCTTGCAGCTGATTTTCGAAGATGAGTAGGATTGCGTTTATTTTGTGCTCTCTACATCAACTGGTTCTGTATCAATTCTTTAGACAATTTTTTAGACATCGGTATACGAGCAGTCACGATGTTACTAGAACGAGAACGAATATTCACATTTCCTTTTTTCTTCCTCCATTTCGTGTCCTTGTCTCTACCTACAAAATATTTGTGCACAGTTTCTTCAAAATCAGAACTTCCATCACTGTTTCCTCCTTCATCATTAGTATAGTGATCACTAGGTAAACGAAAGTCAGGATCACAATCTTCATCATCTTCTTTGCAAGCTACATCACTTAGTTCTTGCTCTAAGATGTCCCTTATTCTTTGAACATATGCCTCATAGCTTTCGGCCATGCTTCACTTGAATATATATATAAAAAAAACTATAAGACAAGGCTTAAAAATCTTACAAATCAACACACGGAAATATGAAGTTTTCTCTTCTAAAATCGCTACTTAATATTATTTAATCGTACTAGTAAAAATAACATCACTGGTAACGTTGGGTCTGTCTGGCCCACTCTATGAAAAAGCACGCGGCACATAACAATGACCAAGCGAAAACTAAAACAGGCTACGTATAATTAAACTACAACTTAGGAGCGGAAGGTAGGGGGAGGATGTAGCAGTTCGAGTGATGCCAACTAAAGTTATTTTTGTAAAGGCTTGGGTCTCACAGACCCAACGTTACCAGCGTAGTGTTAATAGGAATAGCTTAGCAATCGTTATCTTCGGCGCTGGTTTTATTTGACGTTACCATCATAGTGTTCATTTTTTATATTATTAGTATAAAGTTACTTGATCCATCCACAAACTACCAAGAGATACAAAGAAACAATTCCTAATTGGTTGAAGAAGCTGACCACTATATTTTCTATTTAATTACCAGTTGCTTCTGGAATACAGAAGTTAGAACTACATTTATTATGCAAGGTATACTCGACTAATGTAGCTTCATACAATACAATGGAACTGATTTTCAAACTCCATTGTGACTATATGATTACTGTGTTCTTTCAGTTCAGAAAATAAGAGTTCTATCCCTGGTGAGAACTTTTGGGAGATCGGACCCTACCTATAGCCATAAAACGATATTTTATGCAGGAATCATTGTAATAAGGATGCTGAACTCCAATCCAAAAAACCGATGAAACAATTCAATGTACGTATTAAAAAATGTATTTTTTTTCTTTTCAGACATGGGTTTTACAGGGCTTAGATGAATCCCAACTTGGTTCAAGAAGGGTAAGAATAAATTCAACTTTTGTTCTATTGTTCCTTAATGGAATTGCATTCGTTTGAAGCGAAAATGACAAAAAGACGTTTCAATATTTTATATGATTTAAACTATATTCCCCGATTAAATTACATAATTAAAGTGAATTGAAGCCGTGGCTTTCATAACCACACAAGTCTAGCTGAAGAGATATGGACAAATTTAATAAGAACTGAACATTTTGTTGGAAATATAGATACTCTAAGAAAAGAAACCGATTAACAGCTGAACGAGTAGGTAAAATTACATACATATATATATATATATATATATATATATATATATATATATATATATATATATATATATATATATATATATATAACGGGAACTGCTTGCTAAATCAGACACATTCGGGAAAGAACATGTAGAGAAATGAAAAGAAGAGGTGGAAATGATTCATTGTACAGAATCTCCGGAAAAGGATGAAGAATCTACCGAATTATGCGGAAGTGAGAGTGATGATCCACACTTAGGTATCGCATACGAAGTACCAGATTTTGGCCTATACTTACCGCTTTTTGAAAGAAAATAAGATATTAACAAAACAAATATGTATAGTTGTAAATACATGTATCTTTGAAATGTAGTATTAACATATCAAAATCAGGGCTTACAACTATAACGTTATATGTAATATTAAGAATGTGTGCCAATTTATAAAAAGGGATCAGAGGCGAATTATTTGAGCAATATTATGTATAAAGAAAAGAAAGGCATATAGAGACTTCGAGACATTATTTTCTTGTAATCGGTAACTAAAATAAGAGAGTTGTTGTTACTATAGCAACGTCGTAAATAAATGTACATGTACGTAGACATCTTGTCCAGCAAATAAGTGTATGTATAAAGGTGTAGACATTTGGTTGTATAAGCAGAAAATTGATTATGTACGCTTCTCATGGTTTAGTATTAAAAACCAGCTAAGAAAGTGTTAAAACGCTTTGAATTATTTTGAAGATTACTAAAATACGAACCAGGACAGACCCCTTACAAATTGGTGCCTCACCACCGGGAGTTACATAAGTGCCGTTTTGAAGGATAGTAAAAACGGCAAGCTTATTATTACCCTATTGAGAAGTGGAAAAGTAATTCATCGAAATATGGCCATGAATACAACAAGTAATAATATAAATAGTGAACAGAGTGTGTATCCTGAATTGACTCCTAGTGAAAATTTGACAGACATTTTAAAGGACTTGGCCCAACAAATGAAGAACCAGTACGTGCAAATTCAACAGTTTGAAGAAAAATTGGACCAGAAGATAATACAGTTAGCTAATGATTTTGACGAAAAAATAGTGAAGTTGAATCAATGCAATGAAGACAGATGGGACCGTGTTCAACATCAGTTAAATCAGATGAACAAACATGTAGTGGAAAAATTTGAGAAGTATAAAGAGAAAATAGAAAAAGTAGTACAAAGGAACACAGAAATTCAAGAGTCAATGGATGTTCTAGAATCAACGATTAATGCCCATGAGAATCATATTAAATTACTGCGAGACGAAGTGAATTTCATCAAGGAAAGATGTATTTCCGGAACTCCATTTCAGGATAACGAATGCACGAATCATCCTACAGTCACAGGTTGGGTACCTGATCGTCCTCCCAGAACAACTTTAGAACTTGATGGATCTTCGAGTGGTGCAGAGAGTAGTGGAAGAGAAGGTAGAGTAAGGCAAACATCCAGGCGCAAACACATTTCCAGTAGAGGTATGAAGACGTACACAGGTAAACAGTTGTGATTCAGCGAAGTTAAGTCGCTTACAAAATTTAGTGGCGTGCCAGAAGATATACACGCTAGGGCATTTCTCGAAAAATTTCAGGATGAATGTGAGCTCACGGGTGTAGATGAGTCTCAGTTTTTAAAATTATTACCGGACATCTTGTTACCACCCTGCTTAACATGGTTTAAAGCTATTAGAGGTAGTCTTCATACATATTCAGATTTTAAGAATGCTCTTCTATCAAATTATGAAAATGATTTTATGGTAGCTATTAGAAATGCCGTTTTGCGAACGAAGCATTACAGTCCAAAATTACACCGGAGTATTACTGAATTTGTAGTATCGACATATCATGAGTTAAGATCATTAAATCCAAACCATCCGGAATCCCGAATTATAGCTTCCATTAGGATCTTATTGCCATTTAGACTACAACAGTTGTTAATGTCGGTACAGTGCATTAACTTCAACCATTTAATTATGCTCGTTCAGAGTTATGAGAGTCAGTCTGCAATTCAGAATAATAATAAAATGCAGGATAGAGGTCAGGGTAATTATGTTCGTAATCAGACAGAAGATGCTCCTGTTCGTAATGTAGATATACAACCTGAAAATGATTCTAATATTCGTAGTTTCAATAATAGAATGAGTAGTTATAGTGGTACCGGAAATCAAACGCAATATAATTATAGAAATGGAGCTAGGAATTTTAGAAATAACAACAGGAATTTCAGTAGAAGTAATAGTTACCGCCGATCTTCACAAAATCAATTTGCAGATGGCAGAAATTTCGTAAATAGGAATCAACATATGGTATCATCCTATGAAAGACAAGCACGTACACAACATTGTGCTATACAATGTTGCTTAAATGAACTCTTTGAACGTATAACCTGAACTATCAAAAAGGCGTCCGATGGATTCGTATTAAATCAACCTTTGCTTACGTCTATGGTCATTATGTTCTTTATTCGATTTATTATTATAATGTATGTTAAGTAATGTAATTATGTTTGTGATTTATGTCTTTTGCAAAGTTATCTCATAATTACTTATATGAATATTATGAATATTTAAAAATAAAATATCATAATTTTAATGTAAACGTATGAAGGTAAAGACAGACTTATATAAAATAGATGTACCTTATTATATGGAAAGAATAAGAATAATGAATATCGAATCTCTTAATTTTTCAAAGTTTATTAATGTATTAAATGATAATCATCAATGTGTTTATCTCTTCTAATTTTGTTCACTTCTGACCCTGCTAATATTTAATATTACGAAGATCTTTGTCTGTAAATAATGTTGTTTGTATATGAAGGAATAGTTAATTTGTACCCTAGAAAGAAACAATCAGTTAGGTTTAATTTTTGAATAGCCTCATTCATGATAATTGTAATTCGTCGTTATTAGTATTGAGATATATTGACAAATATAAAAATGTGTTATGTTATAATATATTATATATAAATGGAAAAGTAGAATATGTGTATTAGAGGTGATATTAAATATACGAGGGCTATTCAAAAGGTAAATGTTTCATGATATTTAACCCAGGGTTCTTTCCTTCATATTAGAACGATTATGGAAGTCCCGTCCGAGCGACATCTACAACGATAACGTTATATGTAATATTAACAATCTGTGCCAATTTATAAAAAGGGATCAGAGGCGAATTATTTGACCAATATTATGTATAAAGAAAAGAAAGACATATAGAGACTTCGAGACATTATTTTTTTGTAATCGGTAACTAAAATAAGAGAGTTGTTGTTACTATAGAACGTCGTAAATAAATGTACATGTACGTAGACACCTTGTCGAGAAAATAAGTGTATGTATAAAGGTGTAGACATCTGGTTGTATATGCAGAAAGTTGATTATGTACGCTTCTCATGGTTTAGTATTAAAAACCAGCTAAGAAAGTGTTAAAACGTAATGACATTATTTCTGAATTGCAAAATTCCTGTAGTAATAATTCCATATAATCTCCGACTTGGAGGCCATGGTGCAAATGTTGTACGCGAATAATACTTAGCAGTTAACTTTCTAAACAAAGTAATTAACATCTTTTGGAAAATGAAATGTAAAAAATGAAATCTTTGAGTTTTATATCCGACGGTTATGCCGGATAGCACAAAGGAGACGGTGATAATGGGAAATTAATAAAATGGCGGAATGAAGAAAGTGGAAAGAAACGGGAGATCTCCGAGGAAACCCAAGCAGATAGTGTTTGTCCACCACAAAGTTCACTGGGCGGGAGCATGGTTTGAAATTGGGACCCCACGCACCCGGTTGAACGCTCTATTATTCAGCCACGACAGCCCAAACATAATTTTGATACGGATAAATATAAGCGTATCTTACTTGAAGCAAATGTCGTTAATTCCATTTTTTTTATCTTTGCGCATTTCGATCTAATTTTCCTTCTCAGAATTTTTGGGAACCGCTTACAATATTTGGGAAACTCTGTGCGCAATTAACATAAAGTCGTGAGGATTGTATACAGCTCTCAAATATACAGCTTTGACTTCATGTTTAATTTTTTTAGAGCTAGCCAAAGAAAGTCCTCTACGTCAATTGGAGCTTTTGTGAATTAAGCAGCTATTCCATATGAGATAAGGTCTCACATCTTAAAGTGGAATCAGAAAAACACGTTTTCTAGCCGACAACAAATTCGTATCTCTCGTCCCAAAAGATATACGATAATTGTTTGGCCACTCATTTCTATTGCTAATAGTGTTTTCTAGTTTGGTTATTTTCGATCTAGAGATTTGAAAGTTTGAGTTTACCGAATTCGGGCACCAATATGTCTGAGAGAAAGCCACTTTGATCGTTTATATGCATATTGTTTGTGTTTGTATACATATATACATACATCCCAACATCAAGCATAACATAATTATATATGGACCTCTGTGTGCTGGTGAAGTATTTTCAGAATATGAAATAGCTAACGCTGATTTCGTGAAATTAATTTTTTAGAGTTTAAAAATAGTTGACATTAAAAGTTCCAGAACACATAGTTGCATGCAGCATCTTTTCATGTGTATGAAGAGTATTGTTTAACACAGGCAACGGTATGCGAAAGAAGCAGACAGCAGAGGACAACCGCCATCAGTTACATACCAAACGAAGGATTGCTGACAAACAGTGGGCGCCATTGTGAAAAAATCTGAGATTACAACAAATCACCCAATATAACACTAAAAATTGCACATTAAGCGCAATTATTTAACAGTATACTTAATTCTGGATAACACTTACTACTTCATAAATTTATAAGGAAGCATGTAATGCGATGATACAACCTTTTCATACTAAATTTCTACTCAACTGTGCAATTGTCAGAATTATTTCGCAATGATACAAAATGTATCAACCATTAATATTATATCATTTTTATGTTCTTCAAAGAAATATTATGTCAATACGTGAAAAAAATATATATTAGAATTTTCATAACTATTCATGTGCGTATGTATTTCCAGAAAAGACAATACATTTAGCAATCTCCAATGTTCCTTTTTAAACTTATTCTTACAACCAAAACCACAATGTATCATAAAAGAACTTAATAAAAATTGAAGGAAAGCGTGTCCCTGTTCTATGTTTTGCAGTATTCTATAAGATAATATCTGTCTATTACACCTCATATTTACGATGGTGTTTATATTAAAGTACTGAATATAAATTAACATCCTACTTTAAGGTCTCAGAGTTATATCCGCATGGATTTACTAGAGGACATGGATATTTTAGTTAAAGCAGAGTGGCTCGACGAATTGATGGAATGAGAATGAACTGGGAAACGGAAGAATTTCATCAAAGTTGAAGTACGTAATACCGATTACCCTCAAAATCATAGTAAACCAAATACCTTTTATATGACGGAGAAAGTTTTACCACTAACACCCTATTCTCCCCATTAAATGAATGATCGAATATTTGTCTTGCAGGTATGAATAAGAACAACTGAATATTCAATGTAATAAGTTTTGGGAAGGAAAATTTAAGTATCAGAAAAATAACTAAAGCCTTATCGGAAACTCAAGCATGTTCACTTAACTCTCTTGGTTTTAAATTCTATGCAAATATTATTTAAACAGCTGAGAAATTATTTACAATAATAGTTCTACTCTGTCTTTTGAATACAATTATGTATTTATTGTAAGGGTTCGTAACCTAATACACAATAATAGTATGCTATCTGTTTGCCATTTGATGGTCATGGAAAATATCTCAATCTCCATATTTTGCATTATTTTCTTCCAATGACTATTTCTTTGATATTACAAAAGAATTTTACCTTCATTGCTTCTATTCTACCTGATATCCTCCGGAATCACTTCTTCTCTCCTCCGGAATACAGTTTCTTTTCAACAAATGTACTAACAATATATCTTAATACTTGTTTTATTATGCTGGATGCTGTAATAAAATTTTATCTTTGTTTTATTATGCTCTTACTACTGTTATCGATGAAATGGCATCGTGGCATTTACATTAAGTCCCGTTAATTAAATTAAATTGTTATTTGTAGCGCTGTAATAGTTAATAAAATGAGAGAATCATTTAAGATCGGTCTGTAATGCATTCTTCCATAAGCCGAAGGTAAAATTATACAGGCATTATACCGCTAAAATATGTAATTTGTTGTGAATTTATATGTTTTCCCTTTTCGGCATGAATTTTTTAATTGAATAAACTTTGAATTTTCCGCCTTGCATGTTTTCACTCATCATTATTCTGCTGTTCTAAATTCCATTTAATGACACAACTCTAAATGAAGATTTTTCTTTGTTTTGTGTTCTCTTGAGCTCCCAGTAAATTTTAACATTTTATTGTGTTTCATTGTGAAAACTTGTACAAAATAATTGACTACTAAATACTGCTTTCCTATGAATATTTGCTATCATTTCTTAATATTATTGAGTTGCAGAAAGATGGGTTCGCGCAAAAATAAATTTTAATAGTGGTTTACATTAGAAGTGTTTTAACCTTATCTTAACCGTTTACTAAAAAAAAGATTAGGGTATAGCGAGTAATATCATCTTGATGTATAAGTTCAATGTCAGGGAATGTAATTTATCTTTGTCATTATTCCTCAGTAGAAATCAGTAGATACACATGAACTACTTGACTTTCGAGTATTGAACTTACGTAGTTTGAAACTCTCCTATGACACAGACAAAGAGCGTCAATCAGAGCAATCTATATGGGCGCTCTACGTTTGGGATTCATGTATTATTCTTGGCGGAGCGCATATGGTTTGATGGCATGTTTCGAGTGTTTCGATAGAAACGTCATTAATGATACTTGTTGAAATTGTAGGATAAAATGTGTTGTGAGTATTTAAAAGTGGTCCTTGGATATGCAAGATTACAACGTGAATGCCGGCCATATTGAAAATAGTGATTCATTCAAAGAACGCCTTCGTATAAAACTTGTTTGGTATACCCCTATCTTCCAGATGATCCAACAATTGCTATGCTTATTTTGGTGAAATATATTAGTTATAATTCTAGTAGTGTTTATGAACACGAATTGATTAACCTTTTATTAATTAGATTTAGAATTTCTTGTATATTAATTTTAACGTTATTTATTATATAAATTAATAAAATAATATTGTCGGTAATACTTTACTATTAATTACAGGCGATCGTAAACATGGGTCAAACCCAGGGCGTTGTGGCATCTAAAATACTAGTAAGTATAACTTACGGTATTCTTTAAAATTTAACATTTTTACATTAGAAAGATCAAAATTACGAAATGTGCTTAATTCAAGAAATTAGCTTTATAGAAATGATGTTTGCTGTAGTCCTATACAACAGATTGTATTGCAATATTATTACTGTAATATTTACCTACGAAGTAATTTATATTTTAAAATTTAGAGAAATCATGATGTCATAACATAGAAATCTTAGTACTCAGTTATTCGAGTAAGGTCATTCACAGGGTGTTTCACAACAACACCGACAACGTTTGAGAGGTAATTTCTGACACCAGGATAAGACAAGAAGTATAGCTGGCCCTTATTTCCGTAAGGGCGATTGTCACAAAATCAAGTTTTTCAGGAGAATAAAAAAACGAAATCAAAGAGTGAACTTTTTATTAATTTAACAATTCATTGAAGTTGGAATATTTTACACATTTAAAATGAGTACCTATTTATTTTAAGAGATATTAAAAGTACCTTTATGTCTGGGTTGTATTAATAACAATGCCAGTTTTAGTATTATTATTACAATTAATTGACATCAGTTTTATCCTGCTTTCATCTGTGGATTTTAAAACGTTTATAGTAGTGCTAGAGGACACTCAAGACGGGCCGAAGTCCGTTACTTAACGGGTCCAACTATATATCCTATTTGTTGTTTTCACATTATTATTATTTTTACTCATTATACTGCTCATATTATTAATGCTAACCATACTACTACTACTACTACTAATAATAATAATAATAGACATACTAATAGCAATAACAGTACGCGTGTTTGTTTCGAACTTACGATCGGTGTATCGCATCGTGGTCCATTTGACATCGGTTTGCATCAATGATGTACTATAGATCCCCATCACCACCGACTGTTATCATCTTGAGTTTGAAATATTTATCTTCATGAAAAAACAGGTTCCAGTGTATCCCATTCTGGCATGTATGACCAGAGTACGTAACTTTCAGGGGCTATGGGAGAACGATTATTCTTCCACTTGTGCATGTTTGAATGCGATACTCGCCGAGGAGTTGGATAGCTTTCCTCGGTAGTAACAATGCGTCAAAATCTTAAAAACGCCAAAAATATACACCCTTCCTTAGTGAACTATGGTAAGACAAACCTGTCTGCAGAAGTACTTCCTTTCAGAGTTATAGGCTGCCAAAGCTGAAAAAATGAACATCAAAGTTCCATAGCTCCACAACTATAGGAACTAGCGTAGTCGGGGCTGAGAAACTAGTATTCCCTATCCAAAAATGGATGTTTGAGAATCATAAAGTATTCGTGCAGATATTTTTATAGAGTGGGTTTGGATATAGGCATATAATTTGAAGTAGTCACCAACAACCTCTATAAAAATAGTTGCGGAAGTACAGCAGGAATCAGAAACGTACGGCACATACATTTGGATACGGCACATGAAAAGTCCGTTAGTGAAGTCTTGACCCGACTACGATAGGTTTTATATGTTTGGAGATATGTACTTTTAAAATACATTTTTTTATGTTTTCGATAGTCTGTAACAGTGAAAAGAAGCATTTGTGCACCTAGGTTGGGCTATACTTTGTGGTTTATCTTGGTGTCAGGAAACACTTCCCAAATTCATATTGAACCAGTAGAGAAGATTAACAATTAATATTAATTGTGACTGGTAGTAGCAATAATTATACATTTAATGAACTTTTCTACATTAATAGCAGGGGAACTTAGTGCGGAGAGCAACAAGCAAACTTTAGGTGGGCAAGTGTATATTATTATTATTAATAATGACAGCGTTTGAAAATTCTAATAGTACCAGTCTTGTTTCTCATAATGGTTAATAATTCTCATAATCTCGTTCGATAAATGATTTACTGAATTTCGAAAAGGAAGTTAAACATTCAACTGCCAGTGTAGTTTCAATTTGATTCTTTCATAGTAAAACAAATTCTTTTTGTTTTTCATGCTACGAATGTTTTCACTATCCGGTTAAAATCTACAATGGGTCTACCTTACCGGTTCTAAATTATAATATACAAGAGCGTTGAAAAAGAAACAACCCGTACTGTAATATGTACATCCGAGATAGATTGGTAATATTGTTGCGGCTGTAACAAATAAGCATTTCGACAAGATCGCGGAAGTTCACAAGTCCCGCTAGAGTGTCACGTGTCCCAGCCACTTGAGTATTCAAACCAGCAGAAGGGGACGCCAATCGTCCAAGGCGGTCAGTCGTGTTGTGAGCAGTGTAAAAGTGAAATGGAAGCGTAAAAGGAGAAGGAAAGAGGTGTTGTTCGTTTTATGACGGCGGAATGAAAACAGACATTTATCGAAGAATGTCACAAGAGTACGGTGAACACTGTCTGTCACTCGCAAGGGTAAGGAGTGGAACAATTGCTTGAGGGAAGGACGGGTGTCGTTAGCCGATGATGCACAGTCTGGAACATCACACTGCATTACCGATGACATTGTCCAGCTGATTGATGCGCACGTTACTCAGGACCACAAAGTTACAGTGAAAGCCATATAGGAGGCCGAGGTCAAGTTGAGCTTGCAAAGTGTGCACACCATCATGACAGAAAGGCGGAACTGGCCCGAAGTGAGCAAGCAATAGTGCCCAACAGTCTTTAAAAACAACATTAAGTAATCCAGTTATGTTAGAAAGTTAATACAAATTAACACAGTTCTGCTTTGCTGAGAATTCTAATTTGCAACTATAGGCAAGCTCTAGAGTTACTGCAGTAGAATTGGATTCAATGTTGCAAATGAGTGCGATTTAATAACTGTTCATTTCAATTACCTTCAGAAATGGCTAAAACACGGTTTTCAAGTTTGTAATCTAATATAAAATACATTTCATCAGGCTAAATGGTGCCTACAAGGACGACTTGACAATATGAAATTAGTTAAAGGCCCAAATACAAGAAGAAGGTTGATATAGGCTTCAAGCTAGTATCTTTATATTATACTGAAAATAAAATACAAAAATATTTTTTCAAAGTTATGTGAAGTCAATACTGAAGAAAACTAAGTATAATCTGTGAAGAAATCTGTTAAGCAGAAGTTGCTACCCTTTCTGTCCTAAATAAACATATACTGTTGACAGTAAATTACTTTTTAGGAAAAACAAATCATTACAGTATAGTATTTGTTGCTATCCAGTTATGCTCTATTAAGATAAAATTAAAAAAAAAAAAAAAAAACAGGCATGAGCGTTTTGTATTTGTTCGCGTTTAATCAGAGATGAGACCTATTGTTTTCATGCCGAATTCTTAATGGAAAATCTATTTCTCGATTTATACTACAGCTAGTGGTAAATGTAGGAGAACATTTATAGCTGAGATTAATATCCGAGTTTAGTATTTCCCTTTTAAGTAGAGATATGCGTGAATTATTTTTTAAACAGTTGAATCTACTAAAGAACTCTATGCTGTGTATTACGAGATATATCATTGTCAATCAATGTTTATCTCTTCTGTTTACAACAGAAGGATAAAGCACGGAAAAAAGATTAATTCTGTTTATTGATATTTCGTCTCTAGGAAGATCAATTTTCTAACCGGACATAGGACCTACTTGTAAATTTTAGAACATATGATTTTAATGGAGCAATTGGGTTAAGATGGTATTTTAACTTGCGTTTTTGAGTTAATATACCATTTGTCTCCATCCTACAACACTTTGAACGTATGATTATTGGAGTTATAACCAGATACAGTAAATGTAAGAATTTTCAAGTAAAAAATAGATATTAGTGCAGTACATGGAATGCCTTGTTTGGACGTTGACTTGATTACAACAAGCCACTTCTCAATTATACGCGTCCCATTTCAAAACGGAGAAATTACAGTTCCGATTAGTTTAAAATAAAGAGACATTTGTGTTGAGAATTGAATAGTTTATCGCTCGTCATAGAATCCTCTTATCACAACAACTAACTCCATAGCTTTGCAAACTAAAGACGTCAGAAGCTTAATTCATTCTGACATGACAAAACTATCAGTTTGTAAAATGTCACTCTATCTCAATTTTATCACAAATGTAGTTAGTCCGTTTTTGCATGGGACCATCTATTTTTTCTTACCATTATTGCTAAATCTAAATCAATATTTGAAACTTAAAGTACATTTAAATTTCAACAACTTTCGGTTTTGAGTTCATAGTTCTTTGAGAGAGAGAATTGATCGCAAAAAATATTGTGCTTGTCCAGGACAATTGTCTTCTATCGCAATCAACGTTGTTTATGCAAACACTAAATTTGTATAACTTTCAGTTCTATAGAACAATAACAAATAAGATTTAACTTAAGGTAACTTAAGGATCTATTTTTGACATCACTTAAAATTGTTCCTCTGACAAGTGTCGATTAACAGAGTGAAGGGACATATCATTTTGTAAAACATCGGCACTTTTGCAAGTATAGTTTGAAAGTCTGAAACTCTATAAACTTGTAGTATACTATAAAAATATATAAAAAATTATAATAAGCAATATGAAAGCGCGATGACAAGCATTAACTAAAGTGAGAAGAAATTTTATCTTGTTTTTTAATGTTTATTGTATAATAACTATAGGTGTATATATCGGAAGTCTCAGAGGAAATACAAGTGCAAATTAACAGCAAACGAACTTGATATTACAATAACGTAACATTGATAAGAACACCGATCCTCAGTAACCGAGCTACACTGGCCCCTGTTAATGTGACTTGAGCACTGGCGGCTAGTTTCCCAGACTCATTTCTTGAATGTTAAATCTTTACCTAATAATTTTCGTTTAAAGTTCTCATGATCAGAAACGTCCATTGAAAAATACAATTTTAACCACAATCAAAACCAACAACCTGCTACATTAAGAGAAACAGGTTACACAAACATTTGACGCGGGTCTGTGATACTTAGCGCAAGTGCCGATGGGAAAAAAATATTGAAGTTATAATTTATATACATTTAAGGAAGAAACATATAAGACAGATAATACAAATAGTCCGGTAGCCCCTAAACAAAAGAAGTAAAAAAGAATAATGTTTGAAATGTCACTTTTATAAATTAACATGTCGAAAAAAGGGAGTACTTACTGCTTTCTCAGAGTCAGAACACTGAGAAACTCTGAACACTCAGAAACAGAAAAAGGTACATACTCACTTCGGACAGTCAAAAGTATTTTGCAATACCTTTATTTTCAACAAGATATCTTTACTTTTAACTTTTGGACGATTTACTGAAATCATATACTTACAGACTCTCATGATATCATAGTAAGTATATATTAGGTTATATCATAGTAGGTACACTCATGTCCAAACTTATTTTCGCATGTCTATAAATATATTGTTCTAGGAATATAATTTGATAACGAATCCGCCAGGTATTTCTTATAATGTTAGTATGCGCATAATCGGCAAGGGCATGTATGTGCCAATTTTCATGTCAAGAGATCAGTAAGTAAGAACAATAAAACCAAAATAAAAGATTCTTCTCCACTTAGCAACATTTTATTCTACTCACTCCAATTTTCGTATTTGTAATTATTTTCCTATGAAATTTACAATACATATAAACTTCCCAATTATACAGATAGTATCAGTATTAAAAGTACCCTGCAAAATAATTATAAATTTTATTGTAACAAAAAGACAGTTATACATCTGCGACAATTACATTGGACATGTGCGTACATATCACGACTAGGTTGTATGTATACTGTACGTGTTATGAAAATCATCATATGTCAGATCTCGTCCACTATATTGCCTATTTACATTCCTCTTTAACTTAGATAGACTTTACATTATTGCAGTTTACTGCGGTTCTTTCTTTGTTTCGGTACATAGAACAATATGTTTTCTTCTATGTTTCTTCTGTTTTCTGAGTTTTGGTAAGTTTTTGAAAATTCGCAAATTTTTGTTTAACATATAGATTATTTAATAACCTGGCGTAGTATAGTTTTAGAAAAATAATTTAACTTTAAAGTTATCAACGTTGTAATACTGATCAACATCACTGACTATGACAGACAATGTCCATTTACCAAATTTAAGCGATTCTGTCCATTTATTTGAAACTTACAAGGGTGCACCAAGACAAATACCAAACAAGGTTTCGTAAATTATCAATAGTTATAACATGGACTTGTAGTTTCACATGCTTTCTTCAAAGTAAAGAATCTTACGCTAAACGTCTCAAGTTAATTTAGCTAACAATGCAAAACCAATAAAAAATCATGAGGTATATCTTGAACTAAGGTACTGAAAAATATTAAAATATAGATGATTTTTCATTGTACTTGACCATTATTTGTTGAAGGTATTTACATTAGCACTTTTCTTTATGACTTAACAGATTTTACTTATTGCTTTTTTGTGTATTTTTAATTTTCAGAGACTGGCTTCAGAGAGACAGGAAGCTTACCTACATCATCCTGCAGCTCAAGGGGTATGTTGATAGCACGGTATAATTTTAAACTCCAATAATGAGTATGCCATTAACAAATGATGACAATACAAATGCGCCTAGTATTTTTTTCAAAACAATAATACTAAATATAGTAATAACTACAATTACTAAGGTACTTAAATGAATATTGTTTACTATAAATGTTGAAATACACTGAGTGGTACTTCCCACTATATTGGGGAGAATTACGGAAAAATAGTCCGTTAGAATATTAATTGTTTATTTGTAGCTGGTATATATATAACAGGCAAAACTCATAAACTCATATGACTTGCAGAGAAATATAAAATCGAAATACGGCGTTTGAGTTTTGTACAAATAAGTTCCAATGTACCGCAATCTTTAGAAATCATATAATACATTTTTAACACCCAACTCCAATCAGATGTTATAGTGCCGTGTTGTCGTATGGTATATACATATATACGGTTTCTTAAATAAATTAAATATTATATACTTAAACAGAGCAGCTCGTGATATTTCGTAAATTAAAAAAAAATATGTATTTCGTAAAAAAAAGAATGAAACATGAGGATTTCGATGGCAAAGTGTCTTAACTCATTTTTTAAGCAGTAGGATTAAGTCATTTCCATCAACTTGAAACCAAAACCTGTTGGATGGCAAAGTTGCATATCGTAGGGTAAAAGAATCAGACCATAGGCCAAAATATGGTACAAAAAACTCATTTTGTCCGATCTTTATATATAGATTCTATTAAAACTTCCAACATCTCAAAACGTCTAGAAAACTGACCTACGTCATTTTGCCATCCAACGCATCACATGTCGATCAACTTATAGCGTGTCCATTACTTTGGTATCGCATCTCAAAAATTTATATTTAAGCTTGTGTAAGCAGATTTGTTTTTGAGTATTAGCATTGTTTTATTGAACCATTTGTGCGAATATTACTATTCATGTATTAACAGTTTAATGCTCATAGCTTTATGTCAATTGGTTTGCACTTGCATTGTAGTAAAATTTGTAATAAATAATCTAGTAATTCAGCTAAATATTCGCACTATACAGTATCTCAGCCTTCTAGAAATTACTGATCAGAAGGTTAGAAAAGTTCAGCAAGGAAAAACATAAGTTTGAGTACAAGAACTAATTGGTCAGAAGTATTGTCTCAGAGATTGCCGAGGGGACATTATGATTCATAAGGATCAGAGAACATAAGTCAAATATTAAGCTGTTCCTCTACAAAAACGAACAACAGAAACTTAGGACAATAAGTTTCTAAAATTCCCTGCTCTATTTTCTTCGATGAATTTTATACAACAATCTGGTTTCAGAAGTAATGGCAATATCTTAGTAGCACGTAAAATTCTTTTCGACACTTAAATACATACATATTTTAACTTGCAACGTTTCAGTGTAGAAAGTTTCAAACTACGAATGCAGCTGAAAAATAATTGATTATTGCCCTACATAATTTGGTACTCTTCCAGTATTCAGCAGAAATCAAAATTACATTTCACTTTAGTTGCCCTCTGGAACTTGTTGTGATTACAGAAATATACTGATATAAGTACCCATAACATTATTCTTTTACAGACCAAATTTTACGGGTGCTAGTCGGATCAAAGGAACCGGATCGTAAGAGATATATAGCAATCAAGATATTTAATCAAATTCCTATAGTTATAAGATTTGGATCTCTTAAAACTGCTGAATGAACAAATACCAGGGAATAGAAAGAATTCCACAACCTCATTATGTTCTTCAGAAATTATCACGAGCTTTGCAAAATCCAAAACTTTGTTAAGATCTGTTAATTAGCAACTAAAATGTAGTTCACAAGTCTTTTAAATTAAAAGAGTGAAGTTATTTTTGAGACATAAAAATCAACTCATTACATTCATACAAAAATTGTTGAGTTGGGTTGTGTATTCGCGTACTGTTGATAAGATCTTAGAGAAAACCTAATTGAGCTGAGCGAAGCGAAGCTCTTATACTCGGGTTAGCCGTTTGGTTGTCCGCGAACTCCTCCTAGACCGTTTGTCCGATCTCAACCAAACTTAGCACGCTGATAGAGTATGTCGTGCTGAGTGACAACATAGGTCGAAATCAAAAATCCGGTGTACCATCGAAGAATAATCACTGAAAAACGCTTACTCCTAGCCCGTTTGGCCGATCTCAACCAAACTTAGCACGCTGATAGTGTATGTCGTGCTGAGTGACAACATAGGTCGAAATCAAAAATCCGATGTACCATC
The DNA here is from genome assembly GCF_964235325.1 of Thermobia domestica. Classification (NCBI taxonomy): domain Eukaryota; kingdom Metazoa; phylum Arthropoda; class Insecta; order Zygentoma; family Lepismatidae; genus Thermobia; species Thermobia domestica. The sequence continues at coordinate 65,634,713 of NC_137463.1, read as the reverse complement.
GAGGAATAACCACCGAAAAACGCTTCCTGATTACGTAGTTTAAGCTCGCTCAGCTCATTTCATTGCAATCGGGTATATCCATTGCATTCCTAGTAATATAGATCAATAGCCTGGAAATCCCTTGAAGATTATAGAAAAAGGCAAATCATATTAGGAGTGCAAATACCAGTTGGAAATGGTTAAGGTTCCACAAATTCTCGGGCTAGTGAGTAAGGGTAGTTCGTTAATCAAATATCAAGTCAATAAAGCTTTTAATTGCAGCTATAATTATTAACATACTGTAATAAGCGCTTGTAGTATATAATTAAAGAAAAGTTGAAATAAAGTATTTTTTAGAAAAAAAGTCTAGAATCTTATATCTATAAAAAGCAAAGTGTTAGAGCTTTATTATATCAGACATGTATTGTGTAGATTATCAGGCGAAAAGTGCTTGAGAATGTACAAAAGGCAATTAATTTTGTTACTAATCTGCCCGAACTACATAAAAGAAATTAGGTTAAAGACATGTTTGGAAATCTTTAGTAATTGTACATGTTTATTCGAGCAGAGGTACTAAACTGGGACGATTAGAGCAAATATATTCACTGGAATAGTTAATTGAACATAATACGTGTACTTGGATTGTTTATATTTTGTTTATTTTGTTTATATAACAAAGCTAAATAAGAAAGTAAAACATTTAGAAGTACAAGTTCTGGTTGCAGAACGCGGATCACATGCACCAAATTTATAGTAATATTATAAGAAAAAATACTTTTGTAACTGATGGTCGTTGAAGTTATTTAATAATCATAAAAGAACTCAACATGCCAAATGAGGAAATGTCCCATTATGGTACGAACATAAAATGGGAAGAAAATAGTAAAAATGACGTCTTCCTAATTATTAAAGTCTTAATTATTAAAATTGCAGAGCTCCTATGGACACAGAGAGAGGGTACTGAAGAAATAGAAAATAACAAAACTGATGGGTAGAATAAAAATTAACACTATTTGTTTCCATTATCCAGGGATGATAATATATTTGCACTGTGTCAAATTTTAATCAGTTATAATTATCAAAACTAGCAAAAATCCATTAATGGAAGAAAATATACTACTGCTGTATATATTGTTTTCTTAAGATACGTTAAGTATGCATCAGAATTAGCCTAGGTGTCGTTCTGCGTAAGCAAATGATAATGTTGGACAAATTTCATGGTGTGCGAATGTATGAAAATGGTTCAAATCTTAAAAAAAAGGAACTCACGAAAATTTTCCGTACAATTAAGAATAATGCTTTACAATAGGAGTCAAAGATCCTGAATGAGGAATAAATAGGGTTTCGACCATAAAAATTGACTCGTGAGAACCAGTGAACTTAACTTCATGATAGGCAGAAGCGATCAGCTCGCATGAAAAAAAATCAATCATGCCAATACCAAACATTTTATGTAATACATTTAGTTATTACCGTGCCAGAAATTAATTTCTGTTTTACTATCCAATGATGTGGAAATGAATCTCAAAACTTTCAAGTATCACAAAGGTGTGAAATCGAAAGTTAACAGAGATTTAAGTACAGAAGTAGCTTGATAGTTGTCGTAAGTTGAGAAAAGATAAGAGTATGTTATATCTGAAGACACATTACAGGAATTTGGCTTTATAACCTCTTCTTTCCTTCAATGTTTTTCGGTTTCTAATTCCATGGGTAGATAGTTCATATACTTACTTCTATTCAAGTAACATTAGTTAAATGTGGGTGGAGATGAAGAATATGATAACATTGCATCTCGGGGTAATACCTTGATCAAACATTGTGTAATCAGGAAAGGTGTTTAAAACATTAATAACGCAGTGATACTTATCACTGCCCAGCCCAAACAAGTAAAATATGATGCCTGAATTTCAACCCAAATATATTGCAGACATAACTAATTTAAATTCTTCCTCTCCATAATTCGTATCTCGGCCCAGGTTCCTCGTAATTAATTAATGAAATACCAGGTACTTTCCTGTTATAATGTTCCAATAGATACAAGCACTTTAGTTACTTTATTTTCTATTATTACCAAATCTGAACTCAAAACTCTAATTTCTGACACTTTATGCATGCCATTCTTATTGAGCGTAACTGAAAAACTGCACATGTCCTATAGATTTATTCTAGATGTTACCTACATTCTTTTCAAGTTAGGCGTGGCATTAAGTTTATTTTGTACAGAGTCAACTACAAGTTGTTGGTCCAACAGGGCAAACTCACTAGAGCTTACATGAAAACCAACTCTGCGACAAAAGTTTGAAATAAGACGCTCTCAATTGAAAAATGAGAGTAACATACTCAGGATGATTTTTACTTTCTGTGTGTTATAATTGTTTCTTGACGAGAAGAACCCAGAAAACTGAAGTTATGTTTTGCCCTAATTAGAGTTTAGAATCCTCAATCTACAGAAACTTTGTGCCAAGTTTTTAAAGGGCTTGAATCATAAATACGGTCTGTATGTGTATATCTTTTGTATATGTCGTCTTCGATTTGACGACAAACACGACAAATTGTCATATAACATGTGGAAATATTTTTTTATTGTTTGGGGGTATTTGGAATTTTCATTCTATTTTTCAATCACTCGAATTCAAGAAATGTAACAAAGTTGAGGGATTAGTCAAAAAATTGAGTGAGATAAATGGACATTTGAGTTAAAATATACGTAACTTAAATGTTCAGTTAATTATTTAAAGACTCCTAAAAAATATTATAATGTACACACAATTTAAGTGAATGCATGAACCCGTTTTTTTCTTTTTCTTTTTTTTTTGCTAGAGTGAGATATCGTTCATAAATAATACAGCCAGAGTAACTTCTCATTACTATTTATTACAGTCTGCCCTGTTAGCTGTTGCATCGGGTCTAGTGGACATCGCACTAAATAATGCAATTCAAGTAAGTATGAAATCGGGAATACTTGTATCTTTATGAATTTCTTTAGTTCCTTTGAAATACAATTTCCAAATTTACGAATACTGATGCTAATATATTAAAAGAATATTATATTATATTCCCATCTCTTTTCCAAATGAGCTCAAGAAACTTCTCCAATATGTTTCTTGAAAATTTAATGAACATTGTATTCTGGTTGAAACTAAGTGGAATGTTAATTAGACACAATAATATATTACTTATTTCGACAAACAAATATTATAACGTAATTACATTTCTTAATAGAAGAGCACAGTAGTATGATTTAATACATATTGGTTGAATATACTATGTTTATGTTTTTGTTGTATACCTACACCACTTTTTAGCTTTATACACGCTACAGTGTTAGTAGAAGGAAAACACACACATACACAAATACACACACACACACACACACACACACATATATATATATATATATATATATATATATATATATATATATATATATATATATGTATATGTATATGTATATGTATATAATGCATTACTATCTTCGTTCCGAGATACATGATATAAGAAGTAGTACACATTGTATTTCTGTGATTCTGAAAGAAAATAATATATGTATTGAATGACAGGATTTTCGAGGAGCGTATGATCTTAAGGTAAAGCCCTTTCAACAGGGCCAGAATCATAGCTTCGATGAGAATACTACTTTTCTTTCTTCTTGTAGCGCCGAAAATGCTCTATCACAAACCAAAACAACTGCAAATCGTTGAAGAAAATCTTACACAATTACTGCAAACGTTTCGAAGCACAAAATAGGTGCAACTTCTACATATATTCTAATCAATCAGCACAATTGTGTTTCCCCGTGTTATAGGGACGTAGGGATATAGGGACGTATTGCAGTAAACTTCATTGTAACTGGAGTTGAAGATAAACAGTAACAATGGATGTGTGGCACATATCTAGATAAAGTTATCAGTTGCGTACCCAATGCTTCTAGGTTACTCCAACACAAAGATAACATCACTATCAAGAAGTATATTTCTCCATGGAAAATATACATAGGTATCGGTAGACAGAAAGAATGTCCAGTGTACGACAACTATTTCTCTTACAGTCTATCGATAATGAGAAATCATAATTAACAAGAAATAGTCTTAAACTCACAGTATTGAGTGAGAAATCAGAGTGTCCTTATCAAATGAAACGATTAACATTACATCTATCTGGACCAAGTTCAGGCAAAGTCAGTACCAATATTAACTTTGAGTTATTTATCTTTGACGCGAGTTCCATTATGTTACCTGAAATGCTATTCCCCATTGTGACATATAGAAAACGATTTAGAAGAATAATAATATCCAGAGCCGAAAATTTAATTAAAGTACGGTATAGTAGGGGAACAATCATATGTTAAAAGGTTCGATTGAAATGGTCGCTTATCGCACATATATAGGTAAAGTCTTATCCAACTAATAGGACTTTGTAAAAATGTCATCATAAAGTGACACGTAATGTATATATTTAGATTGTAGAATAAGATGTATGCACATATCAATTAGTTAAATGACCGTTGGCTATGCCAATAACGTTGTTGACAACAAACAGATAATTTCAATGTAATACAAGTTCATGGAAGTTTATTCTTTATCTTTGATCAAACAACTTTAATTCATACGTACGCAACGTAAAAAGGCTGTTTATTTGGTAATTTAGGGAAATAAAAACTAATTCCTGAAAAATATTTTAAAATAGTTTATATCACTGACGCTTCCTTTACGGACTGTAGATACGCCAGCCTTCTATAGACATAACTCTGTCTATGCAACGTGAAGTATAACTACTATAAACAAAAAGTAAAATCGTTGCTACGGAAGTAAAGGAAAGTACGTCCATTATTAATACATTCAGAGTAGAACTATACCATTTCACTATACTACTATAATATCCTAACTATTCATTATCGCACTGCACGCTACAAAATACTACTAACTTTCAGGAAGTCGTTGGTGTGATAACAATGATGCTGAAGACAATGTTGCTTTGTGATTTTCTGACAATTAGCAAAACGTAGTTTGATCCGGTGAATTTTCTGAAATATTAATTACCAAAATACGTCGTTTTTAAATATGACGAATGTTCTTTAACGACTATCCCCGGGTAGTTTCAACCATTCTGCGAAATATGTTAGAAGTTACATCTCTGATATGCTACAGAAACAATTATCTGTTACATCATGAATATTAAGATATGTATTATTCCCAACAACGATACAATTTTTGAAGATCGCATTATATAATTTAGTATATTCTTAACTGTTAAAGTATTAATTCATACACGTAAAAATAAACTAACACATATCACGGCAGGTCAATATCAGGGCTGAACATTAGTATACAATATTGGCCAATTTAGAAGTAAAAGTTCACACAAAATATCCTACTCTGTCCTTGCTGAGTGAACTGGATCTTGCACTTTATGTGATATGACACTACTGTTATATTGGTATATTCGTGAATATTATCTGCTTAAAGAAGAATTTACCATAAAGATCTGAGATAAATGTCCATTATTGTTTTCCTCTCGTTTCTTATAAAGTGATATTCCTTGCTAAGCTCATATACAGCATTATGTTCCTCGTACATTACTTTACAAAAATTATATTTAATTTAATGTAATATAGATACGATCAGTGTGCATGTTAGTCTACTTTCTGGAGAGGGAAGAATGGGGACTGAGAAATGGCTCCAATGCTATGTAACGGTTTGTAATTGATTCACATTCGATGATGTTATATCATAAGAAAGAGATCTTTAATGAAAATCGTATTTTTTGAAATGAATTCATGACAATATATAATATGGATGTAAATATTCAAGTGAAATATTTAAGTACTACGTTCCACGCTTATGCTGGCTACCATAAAAAGACGGCCAATGAGAGCTCCTTCGTGGCTAAGCGGTTAGCGTACGCGCCTTTGGCGTGGGAGACCCGGGATCGATTCCCGGTGGGAGCTCATGTTTTTCGGATCCCACGTTAATCAGTAGGTCCACGTCTCATATAGCTTCGTTGCTGAACGGGACGTAAATCTCAAAATCAACTCAACTCAAGACGGTCAATGATAGAATTTTTAAAAAAATGGGAGAAAACGTGAGAAACCTGAGGAAGACCACTCACACTTTGTTTGTCCTCCAGCCTCGCTTGGTCCAAGCTGGGATAGAACCAAGGACCCCATGCTCTAGACGCGAACGTCGTACCGAAAGTTAATCTTGATTTCTTTGAGTAAATATATGCATGTTTGTGGTGTTCTTAATTTGTGTTTGCTTTCCTGTCAGGAAGTTTCTAACCGTATAATTAAATATTCGCGTGATAAACATACTGGAAAAGACGTATGTTATATGAATTCTCTCAAACCACATATGTTGGACGAGGAAGAGTCAGTACCCTTAAGGCTGTGTCCAACACTCGGAATGCGATGGGATTTCCCTATATAATAACATGGCATATTTCTTTCCAAAATATTATGAAACTATTTATTTTATACATTTCAAAAATCGTCCAAATGTGTGTTAGTATTAATATTGCATGTTCACTTTTACTTTTTCTTGCTAGGGTAATATTAAAGCGCGCTAAATAAAAATTAATTTTCTTCCATTTAAAAACTGTTTAATTTATGGTCTTTATGTTGCAACAACGCAGAACACCAGATAGGAGGCTAAGCAGCTTGTTTCTTTGATTCTTTGTCCCCCGCTAGATCACGTGCGTGAACTTTGGGTTGTCCTCGCAGACGAAGATACCAATGGAATGCAGATTGACAGCAGATAAGAACAGTGTTTTCTCTCTTCCTAGATCATAAAGATTTCATTGATTCCGCGTAAACATCTCGGCGAATCGTTACCTGTAGAGGCATAGTGGAACTAACGACGTACGAAAGTTTCAGAAAAGCTCTCTGTGTTACGTTCAAGCGAGGAAAGTGTTCATCTTATAAAAATAGTTTTGAACTGTATAGTAAACTGAATAGCAAACTCGCATCAACTCGCCGGGAATTCAACTGGGGTCTCCCAAAACTATCCACATAACCCCGATGGGATCTATGCAGCTTGAAACCGGAAGAGTGAAATTGTTTTACCATTTCCTGTTTCAGTAGAGAGAAGCAGGTGAAGATGGTATTTTTCTTTAGATGCTCAATTGACTTTCGATAACTGTCGTTATCTACTACCAATTTAGTTTTATGGTGATCAATGTTAAAACCGAAAACGGTTGATTCCTTCCACTTCTGGTTTGAATGCAAGGTTAACGGAAGAAAGATATAGTATTCCGAAAATACCCGAAATTCTTATTCCGTACTTTTCTAGCTTGCTAGGTATGTAATAATTAAACACATATCTTCCACGAAATGCTCTCTACTTTTCATTAACGTTCAGGTCATTCCCAGTCTTATTAATCTTTAGCAGGTTATCCACAACCGCTTTCTAAATATCGCTGCAGGTAGCCATTATTTCCGTCTCTAGTTTTAATTTTATTGTGGGTCCATTCTCAAAATGAGAGAAACGAAGAAAATGATGGAACCTTTCCATTGACATTGTACCATTAATATGGACTTCTAATTATCCCTTGACAGCATTTCTTCAACACTTTGATTCGCCGATTTGTAAACTGCACTATGTAACAATATTCCAATAAAATTATATATTTCTGTTTCATCTGCTTACGTCCATTTCTTTGCATTTGCGGAATGCTTTTCATGCTAGTTTGTTAACACTTCTTAGCTCTTCAATTTGTCTCCTAAAGGTATGCAATTGACCATTTGAAGCGTTTTGTGCAGTTTTAGATTCACTACATTTATTAGAAACATTCTTTGCATCATCTACTACTCTTTTTGTTTCAAACTATTACGAGTTACCGTTGAATTACGTTCTTTAGTATTCCACTTACACCCTGGACGCGATTCCAAGGCGTGATCTCGATTCAAAACGTTATCATGTCTAGCTTGTTTACGACTACTAGGTGGATGATCGAGAGACGAGTCACTGGTCTCACTACCACTCTCAAATTCTTGACCATATTCATAGTTCAAATCTTCTCTTTCATCATTTACACTCTCTTCATATTCGAAGGATTCGACACAGCTAATAAATTCTACATCATCTTCACTGTCACTTTTATGAAATATACGCTTAATTTCTTTTTGTTGAAACACCCTTTTGTCGTGACATTTTGCAAACGAAGAACGTATCACACAACCAATATATTATTTTTGTATCTTTTCTTTTACGAGTGGTTAAGTCAAAAAAATAGAATCAATTGAGGAGCACTGTAGGAGACGTACTTGCTGCTTGGCGAACAGCCTGAAAGTGAGTAATCAAAGAAGTGCTATAAATGTTGAAATTATATGGACGTAGATTGCAGTGATACCTGTTGAAAATAGAGACGCTAACGGCATTATTGAAGAACACCTAGAATTTGGTGATACGTGTTGATAAAATAGGAAATTTTTGAGACTTCCAGCATGTGCAGAAATCAAAAATATGCCCATCGAATACATCTGGGGTTCGGTCGGATCCCAGGTCACTGAAACATAACATTTAAACTTCAAGGTGAAAAAGCAAACACTCGTTGATATAAAGCTTGCACTGTATCAGAACGATTTTGACATGACACGCCACTGGGCATTAGCACCCGAAGTACGATATGTGCTCATGCCCTGTGGCACTAAATAGAAGTACCTTGGGTTCGCGTGGTCTCCAGGTTATAGCGGTAAGTTATAATATTGAAGAATATTATCACATAACACATACATATAATCTATAGATATAGAATCAACTAACCACAAAAAAGTTTATAATGATTAACATTCTCTAACATGAACTGTTTACAACATTTACTATAGGAATGTTTCTATGAATCTCTGCTATAATATGGTTGAAAATGACTTTTTGAGCGCAATATATAAGGTATAATGCATCAGCAAATTACTGAGTTGATGCAGTTTGAGCTAGACTAAGACCTTCCAAAACACTGAAATGGATGGCAATGAATTTTCTCTATAATGTTTATAATTTAGATTATAACACCATGAGATTGTAACATGAGAGTAAAAATATTATTGCATCATTTCTGATTTTCATTTACATTACTAACATACATTACATACTTCTAAGTTGTGTCTTTACAAAATTGTAAAATTGGAAGCTATATTTTTTTAAGCATTGCTTATACGAGTATTGCTTTAGGTGTTATAGAACGCCATATGGTTTTTTAAGCATTGCTTCTACGAATATTGTTTTAGGAGTTATAGAACACAGAGTATAACATATGCCTTCAGTATACCCTAATGGAAAGGCTTCTCTCAACTACATTACTGGTGTCATTTATAATAATTCTATAATGCGCTACCTCAAATAGGTTCTCATCCTTTTCACTACTGATTTTGCTTATGAAAATGCATTATAGGAATGCTACTATAAAACAAGTACACTGTTGCTTATACGCACGATATATGTCTGATTAAACCAGCTCATGTTTAAGATATTGTACCTATATTCACCATAAATATACTTAAAAATTCATAATTGAATTCAGAATTTGTTTGTCGACAGCAGGTTTTACGTAGTTAGTGTTTACTATTTTCTTTAGGTTGTATATCCTAAGTATTGAATTGTAACAAATTGCATTATTGTTCACGTAGCAGAGCCTTCTTCAAAGTTATGATTAATTAAATCTACATTTTATTAACTTTTTCCTTTGTATTCTTATATCCAATATCGTAGCTAGTACAGGCGATCCCAACTGTTATATATCAAATAAATTGACATTATTAGAAATTTGATCCTGAAACAAGAGCTTTACTATATGTTAGCAAATAGTTGATCGTGTCAACTTCAAGATATTCAACTACTTACTGACGAAATATTACTTATTTTTCATAACATGTTATATTTTGCTTTAGTTTGTCTTACTTGTTAACGCAGTGTTTGGCAAAAGCTAATGCATCCATATATTGTTCTAGGATTTAAATGATATATCGGCGGAGAGACTTCAAGTTCAACGTGTAATTCTACCATTTATTACAAGCGTAAGTACTGCACCCACTAGATTGAGTATATAGCATTATATAAGAATTAGTAACTTGTTTAGTTATTTTTATTTATATCAGTTACCTATATATAAAAATATTATAACATTAAGTTTTAACAATTAATATAAAGGTTCAAAGAAACGTTACGTGCCTCTGCGGTTACCATGAAACTGAACAACAGAAAAGAGTACATTGGTGAAACATGATGGTAATAAAAACTCGAACAGCTTGCTGGTTGTACTAAACGAAGCTGTCGTTCTACCTAAAAGGTATGTTTAAGCACTATCTAATGATTTTCGGCTAATAATACTCTAAAACATGTAGCCAGAACCTAAATCTTGATGTGGAATTTAAATTCCTATATTTTGTTTCATTGGTTGCTAGTCCCATTTACTGAATTTACATTTCTTGGAAAAGAATCTCGCTAACTATTACAAAAATAGAAATGATATCAAATGAAATATTTACGTTTTACGTCCCACGATTATGCCGGTTATTCTAAAGGAGACAGTGATGAGAAATGAATGAAATGGTGGAATCAAGGAAATGGGAGGAAACGGTAGAATCCTGAGAAAACTCACAAGCACGGTGTTTGTTCATCACAAAGTCCACACGGCGCGAGCCAGGATCGAATCAGAGACCCCAAGCAGCGGAGGTGAACGCTCTATCACTGAGCTACCGCGCTCCCTATTACAAAAGTACAGCTAACATTTCGTAAATATAGAATTGGAAAAAGTAGACCGTTTAATGTTTAAAATCTTGTTGAGTAGTACTTTTCAGTTATTCGTTTACTTTTCACAATAGTTTGGTATAGTTTTGCGTGATAAGTTTAAAATTACGTATGTTCATTTTCCAGTTATGATTTTTAATGATTTTATGTCTTACTTAATGCCAAAACAATGCATCAAAATACTTCGATTGGCTTTGTAGAGAAAACACTTTTCCATATCACTGGGCATATTTGGTATTGTAGAAAAACGTTAAATAAACATTGGTTAAGATTGATAGTAATAAAAACTTGTACAGCTTTCTCGTTATACTAAACAAAACTTTTTTCTACCTATAAGGCATTTTATGTACACTTTCTGGTGATTTTCAACAAATTGGACTCTAAATTATGTAGATATAGATAAATCTTTATGCGGAATCTAAGTTTCTAAGTTTACTTCTTTGGTTGCTTGTTTCATTTACTGGACTTACATTTCAGTTAAGAGGACAACTGGGAAAGGTTTTCGCTATCTATTTCAAAAAAAGAACTAATATTAAGTAAAAATAGAATTGGAAAAAGTAAATCCTTTAACGTTAAAGCTCTTATTGATTAATACGTTTGAGCTATTCTTTTAATATTCAGAATAGTGTGGAGTAGTTTCGCGTGGGGAATTTAAATTTCTTATGTTTTCTCTCTAATTATGATTTTTTAATGGTTTGATATGTTATTAAATAAGAAAAGAATGCATTGATCGGGTATACCGAGAGATTTTGCCATTGTTGAACATTGACATGAAGTGAATACATACGATTTTCAGGGTCATCTGGATATTTCAATCAACTATATTACATACAACTTGACCGAAAATAATCCAACATCAATTGGCGGCACTAAATTTTTAAAACAAATCAAGAGAGATACGACAAACCTCATCTGTTACATCGCTACAGGAGACAAAAAATTATCTCCTAAACAAAAAAGAAAAAAAAATCTACTGCTTCAGTGTTTCTAAGTGAGCGCAAAGAAAACAAAATTTCCTCAATCAAAGGCTGGTGACAATGAAATAAGTACTTCTTCCTCCAGTTCTACCAGACGTTGGACACCAAAATCATAAGAAGATCGAAAAACTGTAAACGTATATTTGTATATAACAGTTGGTTTACCAATGATCATCAACGAATTGATAAACATAACACCCTAACCATCGCATCACTTTTGCCTCTATAGTGGAAGTAAATTAAACCGTTCATGTTTGCCGTGTAAAATTATCAAATTAAGGACACTGACTTAATACCTGTCTTAATACTTAATGACTTCCTTTCCATCTTATTTTGAAATACAATTTTCTCTGTGAGATATTTATGTCTTTGGCATGCTACCACTTTTCAGTATTTTACAATCTACAGATTTGGATTTATGTTTCCAATTAATATGAGAAAGAAAAGATATAATCTGATCAAAATGTAAAACTAAGAAAAAAAAACAGTATACAAAATCTAGTATGGCACTCAAGAAAAGAAAATAACATTTCGTTTCATTTTTATTATATCTATTCCTACAATTTATTATATAATGTGATAAATATTAAAATTAAATCTGGAGATGTTTATAAGTATTTTAGAAATATGTTTTAATTATCATGGGATAAGTACTCCAGTATCCGTTTTCTTATTAAATTCATTTACTGAAAAGTAAATGATACTCTTCTTCTCGTGTGAATCCACACGTTAGTCATTGACAGACTTCCAGAATCCGAAGTTGTTCTTCTTATTTCAATCTTTATAACATTAATTCTTCTTTCTGTTTTAATAGACACTACACTACACTCTTAGCACTTTGGAAGGTCAACATTAGAAGGGAAACTGGGTCCCAATGACTATAAACAGTAATAGACAAAGGTTGGCAAAAGAAACAGTTTAACTCACATGTTCGCTTGCGGCACGCCCCGCCTTGCTTGTCAATGTCGCTTGCTGTAACTGTCAGAGTGTCATTCTGGATACAAGATTCAAATATACCAATTATCTCTGTTACCCACGAGCAGCAGGTTCATACGACAGGCTAATGCAAATACATTCGAAATAAACGTTTGAGATGTGCACGCAGATCACGTTATGCAAAAGTGAAACCTTAATTTTCGCTGGCAGTTATAAGTCATAACATATGATATACAGAAGATCAACTTCCGTGGTTACAACTTCTTGCTGGACTCGGATTACGTAGTTTTCTTATATTGCATACTGTTTTGCATCACCCTGTATAACCCGTAAAATACGCAAAAGTGAATCGAATGACTATTCTTTCGTTATTCACCGACCTCAAGTTAGTATCTATATTAAATTTCGTACAATTCGGACTCGAATTATATAGTTGTCATATGTTGCGTTCTGTTTCGCATCACCCTGTATTCTCGTAAAGTACGCAAAAGCAAATCTAATGACTAATCTTTCGGTATTAACCTACTTCAAGTTAGTATCTATATGAAATTTCTTTCAACTCTGACTCTTATTATATATTTGTCGTATCTTGCATTATGTTTTGCATCACCCTGTGTATTTCGTAAAATAAGCAAAAGCGAATTAAATGACTATTTCCTCGATATTTACCGACCTCCAATTAGTATCTATATGAAATTTCGTCCAAGTTGGACTCGGATTACATAGTTGTCTTATGTTGCATTATGTTTTGCATCACCCTGTATATCTCGCAAAATACGTAAAAGCGAATCGAATGACCATTTCACCAACCTCTTTACGAAATTAGTATCTTTATGAAATGTCATCCAATTCGGAGGTGTGAGTTTTGGACGGTTTCCTTGTTAGTGATTTCCGTTCCTTAATGTCACAGAGATTTTACGCTGTTCAACCAATCGTCAGCAGGTCAAAATACGGACGGACTGGCTCACGAAAGAATAGAATAAGAAGCCACACAACAAAGGTTTTCCCTTAATCGAATTATGACAGTTCTCAGTTGGGTTTATTTCCTTTGCATTATCCTAGTAACAGATTTCCTATGTGCGAAGTCTTCTTCGAGGTACATAACTCTTAACCATGATACAAGTTCATCACTGAGAGAAGCTCTTTTGGTTCACAAGGAATATCACATATTATTGATTCATATTACCCTTTTCCTTTAACTGTCCAACCCTAGTCAGTCAGTGTAGGATTCCACGTTTACCAATATGTGCTTTTCGCCATATTAGGGCTTGAAAATATGCTCTTTTTATGGCCGGATACTGAATATATTATCTTGGAGGCATGCATAATGCATCAACTTATTTTCTTTTTACTGAAACACCACTGCTAAATTTTTTTCTGGGATGTTATTTTCGGGATTCTTAAATATACACAGCGTATAAAGGCTTCAAGAACTCTGAACATGTCTTCATTAAAAGTATCTTTTCCCAGTGTTTGCAAAGTGTCAATAACTGTCCCATCAGCGTCTATAAATGTATTAAAGAACATTTATGTTTTCGCTTTAACATAAAATAGTCGGTGATATTAGGCCCTGAGAGAGAATGACAGCCAATCAAAGCATTAGCTCGTTTGTGTTCTAACGCTTGATATACAATATGAACAGAAATCTAACGTGTTTTAGCTCCTGAGACAACAAACCAGTTATCCTGTGGAAGTTGAGGGTAGAAATTTATCGCTAGCGTTAGTATAGCAGTCTCAGGAAAAGTACATTTACAGTCCTGCTCCGTTTAAACTTGCACAGAAAGCAAGTTATATAATTTTTGTATGAGCCTCTTCTTGTGTTATTACTAGATATTAAACACATCGGATAGTAGCAAGAACCTGATTCTGATAGGATACTACAATATGTTTCCCTTTATGGAAGCTGGTTTTCACTGAGGAGTACTGAAAACCACCATTATCTTGTCCTTTTTTTAGCACGAGAAAGAAGTTTTTTTTTTCAAAAGAATGTTTTTTATGTTTATGTTGGATTCTATCTCGTACATGACGAGAAAACTACACTGTTGTTTTCGACTTCTTATTGCATATACTGTATAAGAGAATTATCTACATATGTGTCAAAGACAACATTAATCACAGAAAAACACCACATTAAAAAAACTCTTTTTGCGGAACTGATTTCTCAAATCAGAAATTATTCTCGTCTCCTTTCTTGCGTTCAGTTTCTGTTTCTAGGATAATGCGAAGAAAATAAACTCTCGTGAAACAATAAGGAATGCGATAAATGTATATATTCTGGTCACAAGTGTTAGTTATTCCATTAAATGTTATAGTACCCACTTCATCTCAGTTACTGACAACTGGCAGTTAGTTTCTTGGTATTATGTTGCTCTGGTAGTTATATATGTCCCTTAAAGTAACCAAACATCGTCAAATTATCCAAACAATCAACGAAGTTGTTTCAAGAATGAAATGCTTCATCATAATAGAAAGACATTTTACATGTCAATATTTCTGAATAGCAAACACAATATATTCTTAAGTCGATGTAAGAACTCCATTACATGTTTCAAAACAATATTTAAATATGAGTTTATCTGTGTAATTGTCTTATACTATAGGGATCAATTTTGTAGCATATTCCCAATAGTATTAAAATAATGTGCAGGTGTTGGATAGTCAATACACGGTATTTGATAGATTAATTTCCAAAGAAATCATCAGTACTCGAATTGGACGAATTTCACTTTTAAACTCTCTTGAAAATTCGAACCTCTTACTGCAGACATCAGACTTTTAACAGAAGAAATCGATGATAAGCACTCCCATAATCTGTTCTTAGACTCATTCCTCAAAACAGCGGAATATGCCATCATCCTCCACGTTTTAGAACTTAAAGAAACACATTGATTCTTTATTTAACATTATTTAAATTTTATGGTTTCGGAAAGAAATTATTTTCCAACATCCATTGAAGGTTGATGAGACTTGGCATTAACCTCCAGATCTTCAGACCACTAAATAGTTCCCAGACTGCTAATTGAATGTCTGCTTTATGTTACGAAATAGACATGTGGATAAACCAGAAACTGAAGCCTCAAGAGAATTTAAGTTCACCTCTTTCAGATGAGTTTTTTAGCTAATATTTAATCAAACATTGTTTATAGTGATTTCGATATTGTGAAGAAATTATTTTCATTTGTAGAATGCTGAAACCTTTAAAGACATCATTGAAACTGCGCCTGCTCTATTTGCAGAAGGGTTTAAGAATTTAAGGAGATTGTTCAAAGCAGCCGTTGACGGCGATCTTGTGAGTATTTATTTTAGTCTTTAATGTACATAATATATTTTCCTTTAAATACATTATAAGGTTAAATTAAACATTCGTCCGTTTTCTCGTGTTTATGTTAGTAACAATGTTTATGCATCTAATTTCGTTTCCTAATACCTGGTAACTCACTTTCTCTGTGGAAAAATCAAGTTAAAAAGGCAAATGGTTATAAAAAATACATTTTTTAACTCGCTTCCTGAGCATGAGGTTGTCTATTCATGCTATTCAACTTGTGTGTATGCACATAAAATTTTATACGTCTATATACTTGTGGCAAACAAATAATATTTTTTTATTATTTATAACTCAAACTGTTATCTTAAATATAAAAGGTACGAACTATTTCTAAAATGAAATTCTCTAAAATTACTAATTCTGGAACAATTCAATGAAATCACTTTTTACACACTTGCCTTCATTCATTGACCTCCTTCAATTCATCATCATTCTTTCTAATCGAACGTCTTCACTCTCTTTATCTTGTATTTCATAATGAGAATAGATTGGATCTCAAATTCAAACATATTAGGAAGTTTGAAATTGCTAGGGTTCGAATTCAGGCTGCGGGAGAGAAATCAATTGTTGTCCGATTGCCTATAATATATAACACAAAAGCTTTTAGCTAATTAAGAGTTAAAGAGTTACATAAGTTTCCTGACGGGCTAAAAAGTATTTGTGAAGAAACAATCGCTAGGTGAGTAAAATCATTTTCATTCCTAACTTGTATTGTTGAATTATTTATTATTGTTGTTTTCTTTTTAGTTTATTTATTAACAACGATTTTTCTAAACATATTGAACCTATTATACATCAATTTTTGTGAGGCAGAATAAAATGTGGTAAGTGCGAACAATAAATGTATGTGGTGCAAGAGACGTATCTCCAAATATTTGGCATACTTGTTTATATATGGCTGCAAACAAAGAACAGTACAATACAAAAACTACAGAACAAAAAACAAATTTGAGGCTGTATAAGAAATAGACAGTAAGTCACTTTGAATAACTGGGATGGATAGTCGTGATATTGACTGCGGATGAAGCTCCTAAATCTTGAAGCGTTTGAAAATTTCCTATTTTACTGAATAGGACATTAAAAAGCTCCTGTATATTAAACTATGGAAAGTAGATTACCTGTATGTTGACAGTTGAGTGTATTTAAGTGTTAGTTTTTTAAAACAGTTTTCGAGTTAATTTAATTTGAAAGTACCTAGTATATAAATTTAAGTTTCATAAGAGATTTAGAAAGAGTTACCAATAATCAACGTTAAGTAGTAATTATTTGTCTGTTCTTCCGCACATTTTAAGAACATTACTGCTTAGGAAAAATCAACGATATGAGCAGTTCGATACTACAGCCATAATTCAATTCCCTTTAAATCATCCGATGGAAACATTAGCTTGTTGATCATAGTATCTCCTTATAAGTGAAACAACTTGGTGTGTATAATGGCACGATGAAGACTCCAATTTCTTTGTCGGAAAAGGTTGAGTTGATTTGAGTTCATTTTGTGTTTACTGTCCCGTTCAGCACCGAGGACCCAATGATGCTCTTATATATATATGTTCACTGTCATTGTGATTGGAAATGTACTTTCATGAATGCTAACGTAGCTGCTATATAAATAGTTTGGAAATGTCCTATTATTAAATATTTAAATGGACGTTACCTTTTTACACTTAATAACATTTCAAATTGTGTTATTGCACCTAAAATAAGAAAGAAAAATATTTACAGTTGTGGATACCAACGTAGCATCTTTGGTTTATTGTTTCCCAAGGATATATAGCCCAAGTTGAAGTTAGATTTGTTTTTATCATAATAACTATAATCAACGCGCTCCTTTCTTTCGGAATAGGAAATAGGAATGCTTCTTTGCTCACAGCATTTACAATGAATGTAGAGTAAGATGAAAGAAAAATCCTAAAACACAATAATTAGTTGCGTAAATAACAATCTTATGAGTATTTGAACTAAAACAACACAAAACACTAAACGTGTTCGTAAATTACGTACAAAGTTGATGTGCAATTTATTTTCATTTATTTTGAATATATATTTGGAATAGTAATATTGACATATACAGGGTGTTTCAAAAACAACACCGATAACCTTTGAGAGATAATTCCCGACACCAAGGTAGGACGAGAAGTATAAAACAACCTGGGTGGACAAATCCTTCTTTTCGGAGTTATAGGCTGCCGAAAACTTGAAAAATGATATTTAGACGTCCATATTTCCAATACTACCTACCGTACTCGCGTCGAAACTATTTAGGAACTAGTATGTTTCAGATCCAAATATCCACGTTTCAGAATCCTGCGGTAGTTTCGCAGTAATTTTTATAGACGTTGTTTGTGATTGTTTTAAATTATATATCCGTAGTTATACTCCATCTATAAAATCTGTTGCGTGGTGCACCGTAAACTTCTGAAACATGTACTTTTGGAAAGCTCACATATTAATTCCTGTCTAGAATCTTGACCCGAGTATGTTATGTCCCATAGTTTTGGTAATATGAACCTTTCACACTTTCGCTGCCACCTTGACTTTAGTACTACAACTCAGTGTACCATCTACACTTTTGCAATATTTATCCTTTCGTACAAACTATCTACATATAGCGGAAACCAAGTACACTAAAGAAAATGACTAGGCAAACACTGTGTCACCAGGGAATAAAAGCTCTATACCTTCTAGACGTCTGCCCGGGCAGTATTTTTAGCTGGGCCCGACCCGGTCCGTGAATTTATAATGTGTTGCCAGACTCGAGTCGGACATTTCCAATTAGGCCGGCATTTAGGTCCAAGCCCCGGCGCAAGCGCGACCCGAGCTCGCGTGATAATCATATAAGCCCAAAATATGTCCAAATTACAGAAACTTAGAAATTCACGTAAAATTGTATTTTTTATTTACAGGAACTAGTGGTATAACTTTCCAGTTTGCTTTAAACGTTCTCCAGAAAGAACGTCCAACAAATATTGTCGTACGGTATATTTACAAAGTTAGGCCTGAAAATACCCGAGAAACATGGTTGCATATTTAAAATTTTAAGAACGAGCACGGGCCGGGCCCTAGGTGATATACACATTGTAGGCCCGTTCCTGGCCAGAGAGCACTGTCGGACTTAAATCCCTGGGCTCATCATGAGCCCGTGCAAATCTATAATTCCTGAGTGCCACTTTACAAAGAATGTCTACAATTGAACTACTTCTTGACGCCAAATTGCGTCAATGGCACACAAAAAAAGGTATGAATGACGCCGTATGGCGTCAAGTGGCAGCGAACAAGTTAAAGTTTATTTTCTATGTTTTTGTCAGCCCAAAACTCCGAAAGAAAGCATTTGTGCACCCCAGTTGGTGTATAGTTTTCGTCTTATCTTGGTGCCTCCCAAACGTTGTCGGTGCTGATCCGAAACAATCAGTATAATTTAAAGGACATAGTTATAAATGCACTATATTGAAAAAAATGCATTTTATATCAAATTCATATATTTTATAAAAGTATATATTCATGATAAGTATATGTTATTTGCAAGCAGTCATTAAAATTTTTATAAATAGTGATGTTATTTCTGTATTGCTCATATTTCCAACATTTTAAAACATTTATTTTCTTTCCCAGGCTCCTAATAAAGTCGTGCAAATTCTAATTAATTTCCTCAGAAATTCACCACTTCTTTCCGCAGTAAGTATGACCTATTATTTAAAATTGAGTTCTTAATATTGTAACTCAAACGGAACATAGTTTAGCATGAATATGCACAAAATATTTAATCTTTTCAAGAATTATATAACTATCAACAATGCCAAACTCAACATCGACTGTTACATGAAGACTAGTGTTTCCTCTTTGAAGTAGACTCAAAAATTCATAACTCTATAACCACTAAAGCAACCAACCGTTATTATACATTCATATCTCTTTGTATAGAGAGCAATGTACTTTTTAAATTAAATACTACTTCTTGTAAAACATGTCTCAATAGCGTTAGAATTAGTAAATAGTTCGTTAAATAAGTTAGAAACATATTTATGAAAAAGCAAATCTCGAAGTTAAAGTATTATTTCGGAAATATGTTAACTGTTTTCAAACGAGGTTTTTCTCCGTAATTTAAACATATTTATGCCTGAATAAAGAAGACTAGATAATTTATTTACTTTCTACAGTAAAAAAACTGCGTTTGATTACAGAATATTAGTCATGTAATATGTGGTCGTCATGTAATATACATATATCCATTTGAAATCAAGTGTGATATTTATATTGACAACTGTCTGAGCTCGACAGAAGTGCGACAATGGTAGTATTCGTGCATTATGGCTAGCCACATACTACGTGAGAAGCAGTAAAACGTGAGCGTGCAGTGAACTGAATAAAAATAGGTAATATGAAGTGTGTACCTCTACCTCTCTTATTACCAAAACGAATATATGTGTGACATTTGATTACACGGTACAGATTTTAAGAAAGTGCTCTAAGTGCTGGAGAACTGCGTTTTGCAATGTCTTTCTAGACGACGGTCTACAGAATGATCTGCAAAAAGTGCAAAGGGGAAAGTGGTCTTAGGGGACGTGTCTGTGACCAGATCACAGAGAATTAATTCGCATTGTAACTCAAACTATAGTGCCTCTGATAGTGAGCAAGGAACCTATGCAACAACTCACGCAGCTAATGTCGAAAAACACATTCTACTGGCTGTTCCATATTATGACATATTATGTTCTCATGTTCTACAGGCCTAACCGCTCATAACTGATCACATTAATTTTGCATTACGCAAATAGTGCTATTCAACATTTTTTATATTCTATGAAAAAGGGAAACGTATGACATCATTGTTTTCTTCACGGTTCTCCTTTCTATAAAAAAAGAAATATGAACAGTAACATCCAACTCCATAGAACCGTGAAATATGCAGGCCACTCTGTGATTCTCTAGGCTGAAATAATCTGGATTTTGTGTGGGTTCTGTGGTATTTGTTATCAGGTGTGTAATTGCTCATGATAATGTTGAAATTTTAAGCGTAAATCTACATCTTATAAAATACATCTCAGCAATGAAATCCCTAAATCTACAACAGAGCACAAAAAATTGGTGTCTAGGTCGATAATGTTCGACGAATGCAGGTGGGATGTGCTTGATGAACATCGGACAGCGTTAGGCACTACCCCTGCTTTGCAGAATAACTTAAACTATACATACCAATGAATAGTGTGTTTGATATTGGGTAATTGTGCCATTATTCACCTATAAGACACCATTGTAAATAGCGTTAGACGTAATATTGTACCTAAAGTAAGTCAAACTCTGTGTTAATTTACTTAATTAAACCCTTCAAGGTATTCGTGTAATTTTATAGCTACTTAGAATGTTATTGACAATGTTTACAAAGTTAAATACTCTAAGTTAATTAAAATTAATAATTATATTTCTTGGATTTTAACCATCGATGTTTAATCTGTTTATATCATATTATCATTTCAGTTTGTAATTCCAGTAATTACTGATTTTTATCTTAATGTTACTGGAATACCTGTAGAATTTACTCCATCAAAGGTAGGTAGCAATCAGTAAGTTGTTTCATTCTGATAAACATAAAAAAATATTTTATAGAATTTCTTTGAAAGATCTTGGAAACACAGTTAAGAAGTGAGTATAAGATAATACAACAACTTAAATTTTACAGTACACTATCTTAATTCAACAATTTTTGGAACATTGTAGTATGTGAACACGAAGTGTTTTCATTTAATTCACTGTTATAACGTACGTCAAATGTTAAAATTAATTGTTTGAAGTGTGACAATTAAGTCCTATATTAGTGTCATTTGATTTTATTCACAATTGGTTTCTTATAGGTTGTATTAAACGGATGCTGTATAGTAATTTAGCACCTAGAAAGTATATCTTACTTGCAAATAAGGAAAAAGAATATATTAATAGAGAGAAATGTACAATTTAAGCTTGATACACACAGTTATAACACACTGTGTATAATGAGGTTTAATGCGAAATTAAATGAATGATATGGTTATGGACTGAATTGAAATATTAAAGTTTGGTGTCCCAAATAAAATAAACATAAATAACAAAAATAATTCAATAACGCAATTTTATTTCTTTTTTACTATTCTTAATATTAGAATATGCAGGCGTCCAAAATAACTATTAAATTTGAACTATGTAACAATTTGTTTTTTTTAAAAAGCGGTAAAATGTAGTGGTATATATATATGTGAGAACGTAATTATAATTTCCTTATTTTCACATTAAAAGTAATATGATCATTTGGTGGAATAAATATAATTAAAATAATATTAAATATATAGCATAATTAATAAAATAAAGTTTAGAATACCGTATATTTGAGTTGAAGCAGGAATTGAATTGTCTGTAAGCGAATAGACCAAAATCGTATATGTAAGTAACAAAAGGACGACATCAAACATATCATTCTCACATTTCATTACATTAATTTTGGAAGAAAAATATTAGAAGAACACTGCAGTAACTGTTTTTACTCAATTATTTATTCGTACTTAAAAAGTCATAGAATATTATAAATCGTGCACAAGTGTTACAATGAGTGTTTAACATATATTATCTATGAGCAAAACAGACATATTTTTAGTAGTTGTTACAATTCTAATTGTGTAATTCATGATATATGAATTGTCGGTTTTGTTGAGGATTATTTGGAAATTACTAGTTGGAGACTTGAAGAGAAACCCATTTCTGAGACGAAAATATATTTGTGTTACTAAAACGCTATCATATTCTATTATGGGTTTGGGTACAAAACCTCGCGGCCAGAACCTCGCGGCGACAACCTCGCGGACCAAAACCTCGCCTGGCCAAAACCTCGCCTCCCAAAACCTCGCGGCCCAAAATCTCGCCAGGCCGAAACCTCGCCTGGCGAAAACCTCGCCTCCCAAAACCTCGCGGGACAAAATCTCGCCGGGCCAGAACCTCGCCGCCCAAAACCTCGCGGGGCCAAAACCTCGCCTGGCCAAAACCTCGCCACCCAAAACCTCGCGGGCAAAAATCTCGCCGGGCCAAAACCTCGCGCCCCAAAATATCGCCATACCCAAAATATCGCCTGACCAAAATGTAAATGTTCCAACAGATGATAAGGATGACGGTATAAAAGACGCTGTTTCAGAAGAAGTATCACGGGTATTTGACCAAATCCCGCGATACCATATGAAAATTCTATTTCTGTATTAGAGGATTTCAATGTGAAGGTAGGGCGACAGGATGTTTTTAAACTGGTTATAGGGAAAAAAAATCTGCATAAGGAAAGTAATGACAACTAACGAGGTTAGTTTCGTGAACTTTGAAACATCCAAAAACTTAAAATTTTAACAAAAATCTAATAATATCTATGAAAATATTAAATAATATGTGAGTTTTTACGACGTCCCCTGATTATGTCCTATAGGTTAAAGGAGACGTAGATGACCAGGATGAAGGAAATGATCGAATAAAGAAAGTGGGAGGAAACGGGAATAACCCGGGAAAGCCCACGCACACGATGTTTTGTATCTTCTTCTTCTTCTTCTTCTTCTTCTTCTTATTATTATTATTATTATTATTATTATTATTATTATTATTATTATTATTTCTAATGTGGAATTGCATATTAAGAAACACATTGGGTAAATTTTAAAGAAAAGTTTCATTCGCGGCGAGGTTTTGGCCCGGCGAGATTTTGGGTGGCGAGGTTTTGGCCCGGCGAGATTTTGGGCGGCGAGGTTTTGGCCCAGCGAGATTTTGGCCCGCGAGGTTTTGGGTGGCGAGGTTTTGGCCACGCGAGGTTTTGGGCGGCGAGGTTTTGGCCACGCGAGGTTTTGGCCCAGCGAGATTTTGTCCCGCGAGGTTTTGTCCGGCGAGATTTTGGGCGGCGATGTTTCGGCCGCGAGATTTTGTCCGTATCCCTCTATTATGAGTACTACATTTATTTATTAAATTACGTCATTACAGTGTTATGAGGATTTATACTCGGAGGATGATGCCACATTTGTCAGGAGTTTGGCCCAGTATTATGCTCTCACCAATCTTGCGCTTACAGGAACTGTTCCAGATGAGGCGGTAAGTACCATTTTGTCGAATATTTATTTATCTTGTATTATATAGATTTTATTGATCTTTGAAAATAACCACAACGTCTAATATATTTGAACTCATATAATAAATTCACTTTTTTCGTTATACCTTTTATTATAGGATATTTTGAGAATCTATATGAACTGAATTACTTTTGTATAGTGTAACAAATAAAATTAGGGATCTTTAAATTTAACCAAATAATATATTTTGGAAGTTCTATATATACTTTTGGAATTCTACTGCATGTTTTGAATTACGAGCTGTAAGACAAATGGAACTGTGATAAGATGATATGTTAGTTTATCAGTTAAATTTCGGATTACTTAATAAATAAAATTATGAATTGAAAGATTGTATTCGGAATAATACTAACTGAATCTTTAACACTATTTTATTTTCCTAAATTTATTTGTTTTTAATCACATTTTATCTATACTAACTTGTAATATACTTTCAATAAATATTACTTTGAATTAAGTCAAAATTTTTCGTGGTGTGTTCTATTTGGAATTATACAAATACACGCCTTACACTGTATTATTGTAACTTTCACGGCAATGCTCTAAAGGGCGAGCTTAACCGTGTTGTACTGATAGGAATTTTAATGTTTAAAATTTTCCTACACTGCCTCCTTGAATACCAAAAAATACATCTTATGAATAATTACTTCCACAATTTGACAATTGTGCAAAAGGTTACTTAGACTAAATAAATGCGACCAATCCAAAGAGATTTATTTTTGATTGATTTACTAGAATTCATACCAGCAAGAAAGGGCCTATAATGAAGGGGTTACTTATGGTATTAATATTAGACAGTAATATCTAAATCTCTGAAATTCAAAAACAATATATAGTTGCTTTAAATATTACTGAAAACCAGCACATGGCATACATTAGGTGTCTTTTGAAGATGTTTACTTGCACCTTTTGATACTAATTTACATATCTACTGTCAGTTCATTGCAAATTATAATAATATCACTAAATGGGTCTTACCCAGGTCATTGGGATGCAGCTTCGAGTCACACTGAACGGTATGAAGAAGAACAAGGGGATTCCAATCATATCCCTTTAATAAACAAGTACACAAAATACGCAGAACAAAATTTAAAAATGAAGAAATACGACAATGCTAAAATCAAAGATGTGTACGAGGCATTTGGATGAATTACTACAATATTTGATTTCTTAGAATAAACATTTTTTTATGTGAATACAGTTCGTATAAACAAATTAGAAATAAAATTTAAAAGCTAACGATATACTACTTTACACTATAGAACTAGTAACAGCAACAGTATTGGTTATTTTCACAAAAACAACAATGAAATAATGATTTCGACAAAATAAGTAATTATTGAATTCTTCAGAAGGATGTCTTCCTGCGGATTATCTTTTGACCATAGATTTATTTTTGTCAATTTGGGAAAGATTATAAGACAATATCACAAACACACTGTCGTAGCAGCTAGTAAAATAATTAACAAGCTTTTCCAGTTAACACTCGAAGAGAGACTAGTAATAATGAAAAGCAACTAGTACACCGTGAGCAAGAATAACTTTACTTCTGTAAGGTGTCTTACCTGAGGTTCTTCTATGAGGTAGCGCATTCTCTTGATTTCTCAGTGGTAAAATTGGTAAGGTAACATCATAGAAAGATAGAGCCAGATATAAAATGACGATTATTCTCAAGTAAAACTTAAGTCACAAAGATAGACAAACAGCTTCGTAATGCGACAAACAGGATTGAAGTGGCGACTTGGTACCTCAAACAAGGTATCCTGCTCCACGACGGGCTCACACTGTTAACATACGACAAAGTCATCTCCAGAAAACGCAGCAGAAGAAAGTTTGGGTTTCAGAAAAACGGACTGTTACTGTTCAGTGATGTTGGCAACCATAGAACAATTTAGTTCTAAGGAAATCTATGAAGAAAAGTATATCAATAGACTATCATAGAAGGGAGGATTAACTTAAATATACGTCCAAATCGTAGACTACACAAGATAGAAATTTAGAATTTTTGATGTATGGTCGATGCATAGGATCATAGTACAAAGGTTGATTGCTAAACGTTAATTACAGTAATTTGGGAAAATGCTGAATTATGAGTAGACTGAGTAATTTCTAGTAAGGAAATTTAGGCTATGAAATGGGTCTACACCAGAGAACAGCCTACTCAGAGAGATGATAGGATAACAGACTATAGGCAGTCTAGTAAAATAGTTCAAGCTAACTAACTCGGGAGGACTCGCATAGCGGGGAAAAGGCCGGAGGTCTGTTTAGATTGGTACCACTATTCCGAAAAAAACGCCCCAGCTTTATGGCCTAGCATGACTTTGTTCTTTGCACCTTCATCTACCACCTCATTATCAAATAAACATTGTTTACTGCCTCTACGACAATTAGAGCTGAATTGCTTATTTTCGGTCTTTTCGATCCAGTGCGAGTTCTCGTGTTACAACATTGTACAGTCTTTTACTGCTTATGTAAAACATTGTAGCACGTTTATCTCTACCCATTCGTCAAGCTCAAAATATTGAGACTCCATTGGAATTCCGAAACTTAATTTATCTAGATGATGTTTTCGCGAAAATTGTACACTATTTGGTTTAATGGGCCTAGAAAAGAATTTCCTGGATAACGTGATGATAGATCTAGATTTCCCAGACCTAAATGATCTCATTGTTTTTCTTAATTTGCCTGTTCTTTTGTAATGTAAGCATACAAATCTGATGCCAAGGTGGACGATTCTGGGGGTCGAGGGGCCGAGCCTCCATGTATTTTTTGAGTATATATTTTTAATGTAATGTTATTGGTATATGTGTTATTTATGACTGCTTTCCCTTGAAGTTACATGGAAATCGGCGCCCTTAGGGCATATAGATTCGTGATGGGACAGGAGTATGAAAGTTCAAACTGACCACTTCCCTGAGAACGTTTCAATTTCTATTGTTAGCATTACACTTTGACGATATCACAAACTCCGAAGATTGGAAGAGTTTGGGTAACCTAGCGACCATCAGAGAGTTATTTGACGGATTTGTAGAAACGTCCAAGTCAAAGTACTCACCAAGTGAATGTATAATATTGAGGAATCCTTGAAAGCCTTTCGTGTGAGATGCAAGTATATGCAATATATTCCAAATGGTGAGCCAAATATGGCTTGAAATTATTCGCGCTAGTAGATTCCCGAACGTTTTACTAATACAGCATGGAATTGTACAGTGATTGGCAGCCAAATGGTCCCTTTCAAGTTCATAACAGCATTAAGAGTATAGTAAAGGCTGATCCAGTCCATTTCTAATAGCGGACGTAACATAGCAAACAGACAAGTGGTACACATATATACCTCTCACAGAAGCGCTTCTAATAGATCACAATTTAACACTCGAGGATATCATCCGAAAGAAAAAATGTATTGAATACTTCCATATCAATACCTTAAATCAAAAGCAAATCTTATGTGTACTCTTTTAACAAAAAATTAACATTTTCTACTTGTTACAACACTTTTTTTTTTATTGGAATCGGTCTGAAAAGACCGGTGCGATTTCTCGAGTTAGAACACCGATGCGTGTTCTCCCGGGTTAACGAGAATTTAACAATAAGATAAAGTGTTAGATGCATTGTTCATTCTATAGTTATCCTCATCGTAAAACGGAGCGTAACTGAAATAGAGTGCTTACGAGTAAAACGAAAGAGAATAAATAAATAATTTGGCGAATCTCTCATCACTAAAATTGAAATCAGTTTTACAAGTCGATGCACTATATGACACTAACGACAGAACATTTTTGTTAACTCTTACGAAGTTGATACATACAAGTTTAGACGTAGCCATCTTAAGAAAAGTTGGTTATAGGTTTCACTACGCAGTAGCGATGTGGAAATGTAACCAATTCCAACATCACTCCGATCAGATTTTGATAATATAGCTAAGGTCGATGAACATTGAGAGGAATGATGTGAGATTTTTTCTAAGAACAAAACCACTGTAAAATCCCGGATACTTCTGACGTGTAGTGAGAGCACGATCTTCGCGTTGAGTTTTCCCTTGAGAAACCAGAAACTTAGGATTTCAAGCTAATCGAAAATTATACATAGGAACCAATTTAGAATCATCTGTAATAGTATTGACACTTGGAGTATTCACATTTGTTCCTGATAATAACAAAATGAGAAATATAGTTTGGTGCTCATACATGTCAACTTTGACTAGTCATGATACTCCGCTCATACACAAGCTTAATGGCAATAAAAGGGACGGAAAAGAAGGTCAATAATACATTGCATTTTCTACAAGTAAATGTTTAGAAATCCATTGAATACAAATTTATGATGCCGCATAAATATATGCAGAAAATATCTCGGAAGTTGCATATGTACATTGTCCACATTATACTGGACTCACTATATACTCGAGTATAATAATTTTGTTTCATTTCGTCTGATTTATTTAGACCATTTAACAAATGTATTATGTTTGGAGGGTATAATATGATTTACAGAAGTGGTAACAAATATAAGAAAATGTTTTACATTGTTAAACATATATTTTTGGATATTCTTTGGCACAAAGACCATTGACTTTTTTTTTGCCATCTGTCCGGAGCGTTGTTGTACCTGTGATAATCGAGTAAAGTTAGGCGTTTTTATTTCGCATCATTTTAATTTTGCGGAAGTCTGAATAAGGTTCTTTCGTATTATAAGTAGATGAAACTGTTAATTATTTTCTTTTAATAAAAGTAGCAGCTTGTTTATTAATGTAAGTTTATTAATGTAAGTTTGTAATTGTGCGGATGGTCTTTTCTGCTAATAAATATAGATTTTGTTTCAGCTGTGTTACCCTAAAATTGAATGTCACACTTTATAAGATATATGAATCTATAGCACATTTGTATTAAGCCTTTTTAAAATTAATGTGTCTTTTAGCACTGTTAGAGCATATTAGTTAGAGACTGGTTAGTATCAAAGCTAAAGCAAAGTTTTTATGTACTTCATTTTTTAACAATAGAGCTTGTATACTTTCTTTTGCTAATAACTGAAGTATCATCGGCACGTTATATAATTCTGGTATCCTTATTCATATATAGATCATTTATACATAGTAGGAAAAGGAGATGACTTATAACCTATCCTTGAGGCACTTTATATTTTATTTTGTAACTATAAGTCGATTTATATTTTATTTGATTATCGCCTATATTTATTATAATTTCAAATTGTATCTTCGTTTCTGAATGAGACTTGAAAACTCCGGAGGAAGTTCTAAATTTATGTAGAAATATCTCAGTTGATACTTTTAGAATTTAGCCATAATTAGAATGAACAAAATCTAGTTTAGTGGACAAACTTGTATGAAAATATGAAGATGATGAGTGATATCCAGAAATAAACGAAATATATTGAGAATAGCTTTTATTATCAGTTTTTCATTTAAAAAAAGAAATATTTAGTCGTTTATCTGCCGGATCCTATCAACTAGAATATTTATGGATAGAGCTCATGCTGCTACAGGAAGAGAGAGGGAAAAAGGAAAACAGAATAGATAGGGCCTATCTGCAGTAAACGCCTGGATGATCTCTTATACGGAAAGAGAGAAGTAAAGCATTTGTTGAATCAAGTTCTCTGTTTCTATTAGTTTTAGAAAAAGAAATGTTCTTCACTAACATAATTACACCAGTATAGATTAAAGCAAGATGGTTATTCGTATCATTCTTATATACCTATCTTTGAATGATTATTGAAAAGGGAATAGATTGGTTGTAACTATCCCTGAATATATAAGAAGTTTCCATCAATACGCCAAGAAACATTGACAATAAATTTTAGACTACAACAGTATTTGTACTTCCATGTTTCAGCAAGGACGGTAGTAGATAGAACAATTATAGATAATGCAAAATATTTGCTGTAGAACTCAAACTGGATTTACTTAACGTAGTCCTAAAGAAAAGTTAGAATCCGTAGGAATTGAAAGGAATGTATAGTTAGGCATATTACACGCGTATGAAAAAACTACAAAAAGCATGAAGTTAATATAAATTTGGATGTATTTATATGGTGTATATGTATAAAATATTCTGTATTTAATTTGATAACAATGCAATAACCATGTTGGACGTTCTGCCTGAAAGTCCTTTGAGCTCGTTTGTAATTATTTATAATATATCATACTCCTGAAATTACTTTACAATTTAACCATAATTAAAAGAAATGGCAAATATCATATAATACAAAAATATGTAAATTCAGTATAATGTTATTACAAATTACAAAAGGAAAAAGATTAGTCGCTGTATGAAACCCGCATCACGATTTCATAATACTTTATACTGTGCTTTCTCCCTCTAACCGTGGGAATTGATAACAAAAACGAATCAGATATCAAATTCAAGCTATCAATGTGATTATGTAAAGTATTTAGATGTGCAATTTTTAATCTCTTGACGCTTTTCCCCTTCATAATCATATACGACATATTATGATCATACTATAAGACATTAGAGTATATTCATTATCTCATCTGCGTAAATACCAGTGTAGGGTAGGGTGGGCTAAAATTAAATTTTGCAAGTCGTAATATCTAAGAAAAGTTCTGAATTGTGGCATCTAAGTAAAAAATAAACATAACCAAAAATACAATACTTCTGGTCTCACATAGAGGCTCAAGTTCGCCGAATTAAATAACACAATTCTACAGTATTTTATTCTTACTTAAGTTGTCAATTTTCGAATGTACTAACTGTAGTCGTATCTTACTCTAAGCAATAGTGATCATGAAAGGAAAATTTGTTCAATACGGACAAGGTATTCCAGTTGTTCAAGGGATGAAAATATAAAAAAAAACAGTGGTCTGTTTTAATTGTCAGAACTCAGTTTAGGGATGGTTTAATCAGAACGTAACCACTGCCAAGGTCAAACCTACCTTTCTTATATCACATACCAGATATCAAAGTACCACTACCTTAACATGAGTGAAAACTAACATGTTAAATTATTCAACATGAGATTGTTGTACTCATGACTCTCCATACAATACTTAGTGTAGAAAATAGATTTTGATATAGATATTACAAATTGTCGAAAATATATGCTTTTTAAAATTCAATAAAGAAAACGAATGCTGCTTTCATGATGAATCTATTTATAACAAGAAAACATCAAGACATTGTTCAGTCGCTTTACTTATGCAGACGTGCTCACCGAAGACTTTAGTTGCTGTGGGCAAACATCCATAGCAAAATTCGCTTATATTCTGGCGAAAAGGGAAGCTTATAGCACAGTTAAGCACTTTATAGCACAGTTATACAATAATATGGAAAGATGTCGTAGGTAAGACAGTAGACTCATACCTGTTTCATTGAAATTAAGGTGAACACACTAGTGTTTCCAAAGACACGACTGACATGGATCCAAAAAACGGATGTTCTTTACCGATAACGACAGGCCTGAAGCAACGCGACAGGAATTATACAGCTTTGTTGTGATGTTTAAATGAATCCACCTTGTAGCTCACGTATCGTGCCATATGGATGTTGGATCCAGAGAGTGTTAAAATTTGTTTCCAAGAACTTACTAAAGTTCTCCAGCGACTGGATTGTAGTGTTGATGGAGAAAAAACTGAGCGTTGTCGATGGAACTAGTACGTATCCTGCTTCATAGTGGTCTTTGGAAACCAAAAGTAATGTTTTCCAAATTTTGAGTTCCGAATGGCCAAGTCTCTTTTTTTAGATACCCCATTCGCGGTCTGAAAGAGGACGCGGTCGCGGTCGACGGTGGCAGGCTGCGGCGGAACGATCTACTTTTTCAAAGTTGCCTACCTTTTGCCAAGGCGGCAAGAGGTCGAAAATCGTAAAATAAAATGCCCTTTGCCGACACTTTGCCGGTTGTTGCCGACCCTCAGACTAGGCAAAACAATAAGAAAGGCATATTTCCGACCTTCTTTCGACTCCTATTACCAGCCTGTTTTAGACGGCGGCGCCGGCACATTTAATGTTCATTTCCGGCTGTTTGCCGACTGCTCGGCAAGGGAACTATTCGTCGCGGTCAAAAATCACGTGGAATCTGGTCCGGCAATCAGAACGCGGAATCTGGTCGGCATAGACAAATTGTCCGAATATAGACGGCAGGATCCTGGTGGGGTAATCTTAAATATGCATCTGGATGTAATGTATTATACCGATAATCTAATCTAAAATTAATATTAACATTTAAATGTAAAATTCGTTTTAGAAAATAATCAGTTTTTGGAACTTGGGCATTTCGAAACTATGCCGAAATATATTTAAAATCCGATTGATTTCAAACAGCAATTACCACGTGCAGAAATTCGCTCTAAAACTGTCGCAAAATATCATGAATATTAACTTTGCGCAATATTTTCCCTGTGTTCGTACTGTTCAGTAATAATGCTCAAGGTATATATCAAGTAACATTATTATCATTACTTGTAGTTTCATTCAGGGACACATTGTTATGCTTAGCTAGATACAATATGTACATTACGTACGAAAAAATACGGTATTCAAGAGAAATATTTCAATGTTGTCTTTCACACTGTTCTCAGGTGTATATAGGTAGTAGACAGAGAATGAATATTATTTAATTTTATTCCATAATTAAGCGGTAAAAAGCTCAAATCCCTTTCAAAATGCTGTATATTGTTATGCCAGATTTATATCCATAGTTGTTGCATACATAATGCATTAGAATGTAAACTATTTTCATATATGTTGGTTCAATATCTTTTGTTCATTCATTAATATGTGTTCAATGAGAGTTACACTCTGAGTATCCAACGCAGAGAAGGGATATACCACTAACTGTCTCGAATTGTATTTCTTTATTAAAACTGTCATAATGTTATTGTTTCGCGCCTTTCCTCAGTACACACAAAACTAAATGTAAGGGCAGCAACTACATTTCTCTATTTCCTTCGTTTCATAGATCTGCATGAAAATCGAACGATGAATAACTTAATCACAACTTGAGAATGACTCCAACCATACATTGTGTACGATTTGAGTGAACTCTTAACTAAAGGGTGATCAATTTACTTATATTTTAATTTCTTTTAGATCTTTTTATGATAATGGGCAATCTAAATATCTTAGTGACAAAGGATGGAGGAGGAGGGCTTGCTTGCCAAGTGGATTACATTTATTGTTTCTACACATGTCCATATTTTCTTCCACGACCCTGTAATGCAGTGTTTCTTTTCTATATGATCTATTCAATGACACTGCCCATCGTACCTGAGCAGCAACACACATCCCCCCACACTACCTACTAATATCTTCAACTAACCCATTTGCTACAACAGATGTGTTATATAAGGTACATAAATATCGTTACATCGTGATATAGTGTACGTAAATGTCAAGTGTTCTTCTAAGGGTAATCCGTTACTTGTGACTAATGATACCATGAGGATTGTCAGTTGGAACCATTATTAAATGCAATGTTGCATAATTCTATGAAATGACCCTACCTTCTCTCTAGTTACAATATATAATTCTTGTCTACGTATTCCAAGTTCGTTTTCATTTGTCTATTTTGGAATCACATTCAAGTTAGACTATACATAATAATAAACTTGAAAAATACTACACAATTAGTTACTGCCTAAATGATGTTTGCGGAGAGAATAGCTATTCCTCTGTCTGAACGCTGAAGTTTATATCGACATGTCCATATGAATTATATTTTTATTACATTAGAGTAATTATCTTTTATAATTTGTTACTCAAGTTCATTTATGTGACATATATATATATATATATATATATATATATATATATATATATATGTGTGTGTGTGTGTGTGTATGTATATGTATATGTATATATAATAAGAGAGCGTCTTATTAATATTATATACATAATATTATATACGTAATAAAATACAGTACAGTTGCAGTTTTAAAAAAAATATTATATCGATAATCTGTATTTCTTGAAAGAATAACGCAATTTAGATTCTTCATTCCTTAACTGAATCAAGGAAATGGACATCACCCTTACGTATTAGGCAACTTTAATCTAATAATAGTTAATACTGGAACGTGTTAAAAAAAACAATCGATTTGTTTTAAACACGCGCATTTCTTATTCTTACTGGTGAAACCTCTTCTGAAAGAAAGATTCTTTTTTTTTTTAATTCAACTATATGATATTTGAAACATTAGTGAAGCAATAGTTAGTCAGACTATCAGCTTTGGATTAAACACGCTCTTCTTTGGCGTTATCAATTGTAATTTTAAACTTTTCTCCACTGGTCACATCACTCATTCTATGTCTACTTGAAACCATATACAATATTGGCAACATATTCGAAAGATATTAGAAAACACAAAACGAAAGACACTATGTGAAGGTTATTGTTTTATATTCCTCTGTCTGCAAGGTTACTGTTTTATATTGCTCTGTCTGCACTGGCTTCACTCAATCCTATAAACTATCTTTCTGTTTGTTACATAGAAACAGCTGTTATTTTGTCAGAACTTAAAGAGTGTCATACTTAATTTAATTTCAAAATAGTATTCCTCACATTTTCGTAAAATAAATATCAGATATGATAAATGATACAGTATATTTAGTTTAGAATTAGTGCATATTATATTGGACCTTTCAATTATTTACAAATTACAGTATCTAAATCTTACGCATTTTCTTACTCAAATAAATAACGTGTGGATTCCTTACTCATATTTTCATACTTTTCATAATATGTGCTTATATATATATAGTGGTAGTGTAGCCATTATTGCTACTCATTACTGAAATTCTTTTCTCAAAATACAAACAACGATTCAGACAATCAAAGAAAAATTCGAATTAAAAGTTGTTCCTTCTTTCTGCAATAAGATACAATGGTGGTATATAATACTATACTTATAGTAATGTGTGTTCCTTACTCTTATTTTCGTACTCTTCTTAATATGTGTTTATATGTATATACTGGTAGTGTAGCCATTATTGCTACTCATTACTGAAATTCTTTTCTCAAAATACAAACAGCGATTCAGACAATCACAGAAAATTTAATTCAAAGTTGTTCCTTCTTTCTGCAATAAGGTACAATGGTGGTATATAATACTATACTTACAGTAATGTGTGTTCCTTACTCTTATTTTCGTACTCTTCTTAATATGTGTTTATATATATATACTGGTAGTGTAGCCATTATTGCTACTCATTACTGAAATTATTTTCTCAAAATACAAACAGCGATTCAGACAATCACAGAAAATTCGAATTCAAAGTTGTTCCTCCTTTCTACAATAAGATACTATGATTATATATAATACTATACTTAGAGCATAGTATTATAACATAAATTATAGCAGAAGTAGTAAATGTTTTACCTGTTAATGTTTACTACAACATAGCATTATGAAATTGTTTAAGCAAAGCTACAGAATATCATAAAATTCAATGTATATATATATGTATATATATATATATATATATATATATATATATATATATATATATATATATATATATATATATATTTATTTATATATTTATTTTCAGCCCGGATTAGTGATTCATCATGTACCCGCAGCGGAGATACACGAAGAGGTATGTACAATGCAAATTTCAAACAAGAGAATTAATGACAAAATCAAGTATATATATATATATATATAAACGATGATGAGAAAAATTGCCTGTATTTGGCAACACGTCAGATCTATGGGTTGGCAGTGGCGGTGGTGTGTTAGGTCGGCCTCCATACCACGTCAGGCGCAGTGGAACAGCAATGTCCAGTGGCTGTAGCAGACGGAGGTAGTGAAAATTGGAGACCTTTCAGATTTTCAAAGAGGGCAAATTGTTAGTGCGAGGTTATGTGGAATGAGTGTGACGACAGTGGCTACTGTGTTATGTGTGTCGCGTGGGACAGTGTCGAAGGTGATGACGGCCTACACAGCACGAGGGAAAACTACATCGGGGAAGCGGAACAGTGGGCGGAAGAAAATCATGTGTGACAGGTCACGCCGGGTATTAAAGCGCATTGTCACGCAGAACGGCGCAACTGACAGAGGAACTGAATCAGCACCTCCCCCACCCTGTTTCGACAATCACAGTCCGACGCGAATTACATGACATTAACTTAAGTGGTCGTGTTGCACGGGCCAGACGCTCACCAGGGACCATAACGCTTTCTCACGC
This sequence comes from Thermobia domestica, assembly GCF_964235325.1. Taxonomy (NCBI): domain Eukaryota; kingdom Metazoa; phylum Arthropoda; class Insecta; order Zygentoma; family Lepismatidae; genus Thermobia; species Thermobia domestica. The sequence goes on along the minus strand of NC_137463.1, from coordinate 65,598,476 downwards.
GGCAAATGGTACCGCGTCCTTGCAACGTGGACATTATGGACTGGAAACGTGTGATTTGGTCGGGTCATCCTTCACCCTACTCCCAACTCCCAACCACGGCCGTGTTTATGTGTGAAGAACGCCCAAAGAAGCTTATGATCTGCAGTGTCTCCACCCAACTGTGAAACATGGCGGCAGCTCGGTGATGCTGATGGCCGCCATATCATGGTTTTCATTGGGTCCTGTTGTCATATTTATCGGACGGATCACTGCCAACGATTATGTCGCAATTTTAGGACATAACTTGCATCTTATGGTCCTGATGTTGTTCCCGAACAATGACGCCAACTTCCGGGATGATAATGCACCCATTCACACAGCTGGCGTTGTTGCAGCGTGGTTTGAGGAAAATCGGGATGAAGTTCAACTCCTCCCCTGGCCCGCCGAATCCCCAGATCTCAACATAATTGAACATCTGTGGCCCGTCACGTAAACACAACTCCGGCGACGATTTCCATCTCCATCCTCTCTCACAGAGCTGGCCGATACCCTGCATGAGGAATAGTGTAAAATTCCACTTGCTACCATTCACGACCTTTATGCCTCCATCCCACGTCGCATCAAGGCTGTTCTGAAGGCGAAAGGTGGCCCGACACCATATTAATCTGGTCAGTTGCAATTTCGTTCAGGTGTTTCATTTTCTGATCACCATATATATATATATATATATATATATATATACCGAGAGAGAGAGAGGTTGTTAGATATGAAATAGACTGCATTAATTTGTATGCAATGTTATTTCTCACAGCTACTACAAGATAAATATTAATATATATTAAATTTGAAATAAAATGTAATCATTCATACCTTACCAAGAAACCTAACCTATCTTGTGTCAGTTACTGTGCCGGCGAGGACGGGGTATAGCATACGTACTTGCGAGCATAGCACAATTACAGCACTTAGTGGTCTGTGGAAAGTTTTCACTTTCGGAGAGTGTCTTGTTTTTTGAACTTCATCTAACATCTTTTCCATTTTTTTTCATCTTCATCTGGGCTTCGGCCCTCAGCTACTGTATCACGATGACAGAAACTGGCAAAGTTAACGGATCTACGAATCTCGGTCAGGATTTAAGATTACAACCTCCACCACTTAACATCGGGCCTAACGGTCGCCAAAAGACGCAGCGAAGAATTGTTACGGAACACCTCGTTCAGACCGTTACACTATTCCTTTGTCTACCTACGCTGACTGAAGCACTAAAGGGCATGGAATTCCTTCACGATCTTTCTCTGATAGCGAACAAGTGCTAGATTCAAAGAAGCAACGAATTACTTCCAATATTAATCAGCCTACAACTGACAGCCATTGTATGGATTGGGCATCCACTTCTGCCGATAATCATCATCAGCAGTACCAGTCAGATCATGTGTACAATTTCTTGCTAACCGACTACGATCAGAAGTATGACACTGTTCGTGCTGTCTTCCAGCAATTAGTCAACTACGTCCCTCGTCCTGAGATCCGTGAAATTGTGAAGATACGCCGTGGCATCATTTTGATATCCACTAACAGACATTTCGCCACGCATGTTCGCAACTAGGCAAGCTATGAAATTTTTGGGACAAAAGCAAAGATTTCTACTTTAGAACTGAGTACAAGCAAAACTCCTCCTCCACCACGACGACCTTCTATCTCTTCCTCTTAAATATCTCTTTCTCCCCTCCCCCAAGTTGTGGGTTTGACTTGGATTTAAACGGGATCGAACGTATCACTCTTCATCTAAAAGACCCAGAAAACCATAAATTTGACACTGATAGTGGCCATTTTCGATCATTTTTATATATATCTCTTTATCACCCTTCCACAATTTGCGGGGCTCATTTGGGATTTAAACTGAGTCGGAAATGTCACTGTTCATCTGAATGATCCCGAAAACTATGGATTAGACACTAATATTGGTCGTTTTTGATCATTAGTATACATAGCCCCTCCTTCTCCGTTCTGTGGCACACGGCATCAGAAATGTCACTGTTAATCTCAGCTACTCCTGAAACTATGGATTCGACACTAGTATTATTAATCTTCTCTCATTTTTAAATGTTTATCCGTACGTCGTACCCGCTCCATCCACAACTGTTAGAGGTTAACTTGGATTGCAACAGCACTAGATGTATCATTATTTCTCTCATCGACACCGAAGACTATAAATTCAATTCTAATATCGGTCATTTTTGATCATTTTCAAATTTCTCTCCTACTCATCCCCCTTCCCTACGTCGCATCATCATAGTGAACAGCCTAAAGTACTCCCTGCCCCTAAACTCATGTATGTTGAAAATTTTATTCAGATCGGTCAGGTGCTTCAAAAGTGAGAAGTCACAAAGGCAATCATTTTTTTTGCATATATCTCACCTTTCCCCTCCTCTACGTTGGCTCGTCCAAGTGAAATGAGAAAAACACCCAAGGTCCGACCCTCATACATGTTGAACATTTGATCGAAATTGTTGAAAATTTATTAGCTTTTATTAGTTTTTATTTATACGCCCCTTTCCCTCCCCGCCACTAGAATCACCGTTAAACTAAAATTACAAAAATGATTCTAGATCTAAATCTCATGTACCTTGAACGTTTGATTGAGATTGGTTTGATAGTTCAAGAGTTATTAAATTAACTTTAAAAAATAGTCCCTTTCAGTCTTGTATAAATTGATTTTTATATATATATATATTCCCCTTCTCCTTCCCCCACGTTGTTCCGTCAGATGTAAATCATGAAAATATCCCAGGGCTCAACCTCCTCTATGTTGAAAAGTGGTTCAGGAGTTTTAAAGTTTTATTTACTTTTATACCCTCTTCCCACAGCTCTACCAGCAAAGTGAATAGCCTAAAACCAGCCCAGCCTCGAACCACATCCATGTTACAAATTTGACCGACATTGATCGGGCATTTCAAGTGATTTAGAGTCACGAACACAGTACTTTTCAATTTTATATATATAGATTATGATATTTATATCAATAAGTTGGTTATTTACCCAAAGAAAAGTGAATAAAAAATCTTCTTAGAAATTGTATTATCTAACAAAATTAATGTATAATAAGTAGATATTCCTGATATAGACTATATGCTAACTTTAGAAGTAAGACAATATATAAAATAGTATGTGATATTTGTTCTGGTTCTAATACTTTGTTGAAATTCAAGAAAATCCACCCACTATCCATCTCTCTTAGCTTGAAAGATGTAGAGAAGGGCATTAAACTACATTATTGTTCAATTGTTAAATTAAACTCTTAAGATTTGGGCATATTTTACAAAAATACTAAATTTCTGCTACATTACAACTAATGGTTTAATGTGTGGGAATGACATAAAGTGAATTAGACGCACAGTCTAATTACTTGGTAATTCCGAACGAACTGATAAGCAACTTGAGTTTAAGATTGCCGTGTTTCTCGTATACGTTTTGTTCCTTCAATAAACTGAGGGTAATACTATGAAGTAATATAACATACTTATTTAGTACAATTTGATAACACAAAATGAAGCAATACGTCAACATACCACTCGATCTTGGGGAAAAGGTAAGCAAAGAAAATGCACAGATATACACAATTAGTAATGAGTTAAAATGGAGAACTATAAGTTCTCGAAATAGTTTATACATATGAGGAATGTATTTCGAAAACATGCGAAATCCGTTTGGGATAAATTTTTTGGAAAGGGCAAACAACTTATAATTTTTTACATTGAAACACTATGACAAATATTATTTCACACCGAATTTTACACAGAATGTTATCTGTAAAAACATTATCAAAATTTAACGTAAGATGTTCCATAGTATAGTAGTATTCAATTCATATTCACTTTTCCATATTCAATTAAAAATCGGATATTTTTGGTTTTAGCATCTTTTGGAAATATACTCCTCATATGCCATTCTGAGAGCGATGAATTCTTCATCAATTTGAAATTAAATGTGGTATGATATGAGAAAGAATAAGATGGAAAAAAAATTTAGTCACTTTTCATTTTCATTTAGGCATTGTAGAGTAAACATAGAGAACTGGTTAAATGCATTTTACAAATAAGATCTTTGAGATGCCGCTGTATAGTTGCTTCGACTCACTAGAATATGCATGCACTCACTTCATAAAAATGATGCAAGTGTCGTGTAACTATTGCTATAGGAAAATTCACCATTAACGAGATAATGTAAGAAGGCTTAAACAACAAAAAAGGAAGCTGCAAACCGATATAGTATTCGTTATATCAGTTTCCCTTCCAAACTAATCATACATATTTCTCTGTTCTAACTGTAGAAAATAATCTTAGAGGTTCATGCTGCGTTTGCTCAACATGGCAAATATAAAGAGAGTGCTTTTAGAAAAAGTTGAATACCATTTTCTCCACTATCATACTACAAACTTCAGATTAATCTCTGCGAGATTAGTATTTCATCTACGCCAAATTTAGTTTTGTCATAATATGTAAATTGTTTTTGTTTATTTCATTATTTACATTAACTTTGGGGACCCGAATAAAGTGATTTTCTTAGTCTACTTTCTGCTCTTTCCATACATACAATACTGTTCGAATATCCTTTAAAGCAGAACAAAATATTGCTTATTAATAATTGTATTGAGCCACAATTAAATTCGGCTGAAGGCATGATTAAAATACGTTCATTTGTTTACACGATATTGTCTGACCTCGGTCGAAGAACACATTATTTATTGGACAATACAGTTAATTTTACTACCAATACCAAAGGTATATGAATCAGAATAAAATCTAATGCGTAACATATTTTGGGTAATCCCGTTGCAAAATTTAAAAAGGTACTGTTTATATAAGGGTAATGCTACTATTTACAGACATCCATCTGAAATAGCATTCTATTCGAAGATTCTAAAATATAAGATGTTAAAACCAGTAACTTAAATATAGAGCTCTGAGTGCCTATAGTTAAGATACGAAAGCGCTAATTATTAGCTATACTGTGGTAACGAGTAAATCGAAAATTCATTTGAGTTCAAAATGTGAAAGCTATATATGGTGTAGAAATTGAAATTATTTGGGATATAGAAAAATATGTAGTATTTTAAGAATATTAACAAATTTTCAAATGGGAATCTCTGTAACCAAATGCTTGTTCTGATGGCTGATTTAATGTTTCACTTTGTAACTCATCTTCAATTATATATATAACAATGCTCTTAAGTAGACTTGCTTCAAATGTTAAGCTACACAGATACCGGTATGTTATATAAATTTGACATTTTTTGTCACTAAATATCACATCCACTTTTACAATAGCTGTGGCATTAGACTAAACCAACAAAACGATTAGGATCTCTTCCGAATATATTTTCCTTTTTATCCATTTCTGTATGATGCTCTTGAAAAATCTGACAAGTTTTAAGAACAATAAAAATTTAACCGAAAAAAGTACAATAAATGCTTGAATTTAATTTCATGAGCTTGACTGCATAATTCTATTGAAAAGAATCGGGTATTAATCATTGGACGTCCCTCGATTTTTGCATACACATAATTTCCTCTGGGTCAAAATGGACCCATTCTTTTTTTATGTTTCAATTTGTAGTTTTCACTACATTTGTACATGCAATAGCGTTGTGACTGATTTGTATCAATTATAACAAAAGATGGGTCAAATTTAGACAAGCGTGCCTGTTTGGGGGGGATGTCCTCGGACCCCTATATTTTTTTAAATACATGATATATTTTCCGATCGTCCTCAAATATTTAGAAATAATTGAACAATTGTTTTATTATTCACCGAAATTTAACATGCCAGAGATGCCCTTGCATCTAGAACATCACTAAAACATCACACACACACACACACACACACACACACACACACACACACACACACACACACACATTTTGACTTTTGTTGCAAGCAGGTTTTATTTAGGTTACTTTTGGTTAGGTTAGGTCATGCATTCCTGTTAACTTATTTTGAAAACCTCTGAGAACAAAATCCACGTAAGTGGTTGTTTTCTTTTATGCTACTTGAAACATGTGAACACCCACTTTACTGTTTTTGACGTAGCTCACATATCTGATTGGGATGTCTTTTACAAATAAATTTGTTTCACAAACTGTATTTGATCGTATTTTTGTCGTCTGTTCCCTTTCACGTGTGGCAATACCTTTTTCCCTCAGAACATCAGGGCTACTCGTCGTTTGATGAACACACTCCTCCTGTGTCTCTCTATGGAGCGATCGTATGATTTCTTGGGATGCACTTTTCTTAGCACATTTTTGTTTGTTTTATGTAGTTTTCAGTTGAGTTGATTTTAGTTTAGCGTCCCTTTGAGCAGCGAGACTATATGAGACGTGGATCAACTGATTAGCGTTGAATCCGAACCACATGAGCTCCCGCCAGGAATCGAACCCGGGTGTCCCACGCCAAAGGCGCAACCGCTTAGCCACGAGGGAGATCTTGATGCAGTTTTCAATCAGAGCTTTCCGAAGAATTTTCATCAGCCACGAGGGAGATCTTGATGCAGTTTTCAATCAGAGCTTTCCGAAGAATTTTCATCAGACAGGGAAGACGAAGACAAAGAATCCTGCACTGATAATTGAACCTCCGTTTCAGATGTCAGTTCATCGTCAGAAAAAGTAAGAAAGTTTTGAATTCTTCTGGTGTCAAAGCAGTCATTTTGGACACCAAAATGTCTGTAATTACTGCACAACGAGGAAACAAGCATTACTACGAATAAAAACTTATCCAAAATGAACCTAAACAATGTTGCCAATACAACGTATCTGAAAGAAACTTAACAACTTTCCCAGTACAGTATACTGGAAGAAACTAAATTATTTTCGGACAGTGCAATAACTAATAATAATAATAATAATAACAATTATTATTATTATTATTATTATTATTATTGCATTGTTTTGTGGATGTATTATCATCAGAAACCATTGAATAATGATTTTTCAGTCTCTTAAATATTCATTGAAGTAATGGGTCTAAATGGACCCGAGGAACTTATGTGTTAGTTTTTCTACTGTGACGTAACAGAATGGAGATTTGAATCGAAATTTTTACAAAACACATATTTGGTAAAATAACTAAAAGTCACGAAGCATGATGATCACAGCTCACATAGGGTCCGAGATAATCAAGTTGAAAAATCGCTTTGGTTCAAAATGGACCCGAGGGACGTAAGAAGGTTAAGAATTAATTGTATTTACGTTTTTGTAAGTAGAAGATACATAGTTTACAAATAGTAATTATTTCTATGGGAAATACATCGGTATTGTCATTGCTACATAAAGAAGCATACGAAAACACTGAAAAAAAATAATCTAATTTAGTACTATATGGACCACATTCAAAATTGATGTCGTAAGTTTATGTTAAACTTTTTTTTAAAAATATAAAAAGAACCATGACAATTTTCTAGCGCACTGTGTATTTTTGATTTTCAGAGTTTGAATGGAGGACGAAGATCTCTTGTACGTAACACTAATTGAAATATTTATGTAGAATATCACACACACAAAGAGTTCTTTAGAGCATTCTTGCTATAAGAAGAATGCCGGCAAAATTTAGAAAATCTTTTTTGAGAAAACATTAAAAGTTTCGGTCAGCAATTATAATTGATCATCACCAACATTCGAGCAAACGATAGCGAGCCTATAGTGTCGATTCTGCAAGGTAGCAGTCCGTTCTCTTAGACGTTAAATCGTTTTTTGTAAACATCAAGACTAAAGTTGATAGTGTTAAGAAGTGGAAGTTCCGACTGGTTAATATAATATTATCGGAATTCACTAGTACTTACTATCAACAATTATACTGCTTTTTATATGAACATTTAGCAGCATATAACTACGGTGTGCCTATCAACATAATTACGTCTATATGATTCGAAGAACTATCTGAAACCTTTTCAGTAATATCAGATTTTATAGTTACAAATTGGTGTTCTTCTGAACAGAGGGCAGGTTTGGCAAATTAGTTACCCCAGCAACAAGAGAAAAACAGTAAACAAGTTACTGTTTATCCGGTTGTCGCTTCGGATACTTTTGAACATTCTGTTGTGACCAATTATAGTGCCTTTAGTTACTTATAGGAATCCAATATTCATGCCATAAATATATTTTAAAAGAATACTAGTTCTTCAAAACACGCATGGAGCAAAAACTTGGTGTACTTTCTGTTTTATGGGTAGCAAAGAAATGTCTTAGACCAAACTCACCAAAATTGTACAATTTCCTCTTGTGGTGAAGTTGTTTCACAATGTCTACCATATTTAATTGTTTCATATTCGGATTTTCCAAATCTATGCGTCTTTCCCCTTTCATTATTTTCAGTAAGTATCTTGTTGTTTATAACTTGTGTGTGTACAGGTAAGTGAACATTCAGGAATGATTTATTAAATCTAGTAAAATGATTTAAAAGCGTGCAATAATTTGCCAGACACTATGGAATAACTTATGCAATACATACAGAGTGACCTACCAATGAAGGGACATGTTTTGGGGAGTGAAAGTATGTATGGATATTTGCAATTCATAGTGTACAATCATAATGTACCCAGGGAAGAAAGTATGAATAAACCATGAGTCCACTCCGCTTCGTTCTCCTAATCTTTAAGAGACATATTTCCTTAACTAATGAAAATATCTGAGTCATATAAAAAGAAGTACGTTATGGATGTAATAGACAATACATGGTTAGTACATTTGTTACACTCACGGATTCCAGTATTCCAAACAAAATTTCGTTATCCCAAAAAATCTATATTTTGATCCTCAATTCTGGGTATCGGAGACTAATATTTTGGAATGTAATGAGTTAAAATGTAATTTCGATAACTGATATACTGTATAACTTTGACTCACTTGAGTAGTCAAAATTATGTTATGATACTAGTAGAATCGTAAGAGGTAGAACATGGAAATGAATGAATGAAATAGAAAACTATTGCCCATTGCGTCATTGTGTAATGTAGTTTGAAGACTAACAAAGGAAACGGAGAATTTTAAATTAAACAGCATTGGATATCAAATGCATTAATGCAACATTATTGAACTTGGAACCTGAAAATTTATGGTCTTACATTATATACATTAAATAATATGTTCTCATATGTATGTAGGTTCTCTTGGATGGTAAGAAATGTAAAGCATATTGCCATATAATCATACCGCAAATTCTCCCATTATTATTCCCTTATCTTAATCATCGTCTCTCTTGCGGTGGACATAATCATGGGACTTTACATTTTAAGATTTCAGTTCATTTACAATCTGATAAGTGTATTGAAGTTAAGGGAGGCATTTTTGAAAATCTACTGTAATCCCAAAAACAATAAACTCTCAAACTATCCAACAGATAAGAACTGTTAAGTGTTTTTCTTTCACTAGGTTTTTTTTTTTTTTTTTTTTTTTTTTTTGCTAACACGGCAATCGAGTTCTTCTTTGCCCTGCAATTTCTTACCAAGAGAAACTACCTATGAGAACACACCGCGTTTTTATTAATGCGTGATAATTTCGTAAATTTGTACATTGAATAATATTTCGTTAATAAACTTGAAATCCGATTTTGTTTATTTTGCATACACATGTTTCAGTTGATATACTACAAATTAAATTTTGAAGCGACGTAATAATTCGAAGTTTCATATTTCGTTCATTCATTTTATGCTCTACCTATTACGATAGTAGCCTGGCCATACTAAAACTTAATTTTATCTATTCTCAAGAGACTTATTGTATCGTATATAGGGCGAATATGGCCTTCCTTGGCGATAATATTGTAAGATAGAGGTACGATCTCAAATTTGAGGTTCAAAAGTGGAAACGTTTGGATTAGTAGTTTTGTTTGGGATCTGGGATATATGGTTGTAATGTATGGCATCTGCTGTCACACATGGCATCTACTTGTTTTTGAACGACTCCTATATGTTCGTTAGTTCAGCAGATACGTGCCTTCAAAACAATGTGAATGGAATAGTGTGTTTTTCCATCAATATATAAGTATCTCGGAAACAAAAGGGGATAAACCTATGGTTTATACTGACTTTGGGTATTGTTACGACACATATTATCATTCTTCAAAACATGGAGCCCCCTCATAGGGTTAACTGCATATATCAATGTTGGTATTTCGTGCTGGGTGTACAAAAAATATTCTTAAAAGGTATGTCTATATATTCTCAGAATGTTGTTTTCCCAATTTATTAAAACATACTTTCCTTAGTTTTTACTACATTTTAACACTTGAGCACTTAATCGCATGTATGTGATATTATGGAAGATATTTTACGAAATTAAATATCTCACTAACTGCACTTTTACATTTTTGACGAGTTCACGTTTCGAACGTTATTGATTCTGATGTGGGAAAACTTAAATAAACATATATATATATATATATATATATATATATATATATATATATATATATATATATATATATATATATATATAGAATAATTATATCTTCAAAATATTACAATCCTGTGTAACAATCTTACGAATAACTTCATTGTCCAAATAACTCTATTGTGAAGTAGAATTGAGAGTCAGTCAGTGTGTTGAATGTAATTAAAATTAAACATGATGGGACACTAAAACGCTGAACGCTATTACTTGAAAAGTGCGGTTAGAATTGCATAATACATACATGTATAATTAAGTCAGATTATGGACCTATTAAGAGAACAAGGAATTTGTACCTATTTAGTCTACTAGAATGATCCTAGAAATGATTTCCTAGAAGATAACGTAGGCCACTTAAATAAATATTGCTTCATGTATATATACAGGGTGGTAGGAAACTCCACCGAAAAACTTTTGGAGGCGGTTCCTTATACGAAATGAAAGGAAAAAGTTCTAACAAACATGGGTCGAAAAACGTTTCCTTTCAGAGTAATGAACTACCGAAAATTCGAAATATCACGTTTCAAAACATCCTGGCTTAGAAACTATAGGGTCTATGCCAAGCGGTTTAAGGAATTACACAGAAACTGGTATATGCTCTATCTAAATATCCATGTTTCTGAATTCACCTGTACTAGCGAAACGAACGCACTATTAGTACTTAAATTAGTATCCCTATACTTCAACTTCGTTTTCACAGTTCCTTTCACCGATAACGGAAGATGGTAAAACATGGATATTTAGATAGAGAACATACTAGTTCATGTGTAATTCCTTAAAGCGCTTGGAATAGGTCCTATAGTTTCTAAGTTAGGGAGGTTTGAAAAATGACTTTTAGAATTTTCAATGTATCATAACTCTGAAAGGAGGCATTTTTCGGGCCAAGTTTATTAGAACTTTTTTCTTTCATTTCGTATAAGGAATCGCCTCCCAAAGTTTGACGGTGGAGTTACCATGTCTCCAAATTCTGCTAACTCGACTTAAATTTCTAAACCCCTGTAATGAAACATATTGTTTCTCTATCTCCACATGTGGTTAGCCGGTGCCTTAGTATTAATATATAATTCAACAGCTAATGATAGTTTGGTCATATCAACTGAGACCAACATTCGATCCTACAATTTGCAATATATTTAGATTTACCTTTTTTACATACAACAGTTTGCGTAATAATATATCCATCAACTATTATTTGCTTTAAGTTGTTGGATATATTTCATTACAAATAGCTAGGAAGGCTAGAGACTTTACAAATTGTTGTTCAGTAGTTATAATAAATTATCAGCTATAGTATAAAATCTAAGGAAAAATTTAATTCGTAATTTTTTTGTCAATAGCGCTGTCTTTGTTGTGTAGAACGTGATTAATATTCATATAATATGCTATTCTATTTGATTTAATTGAATACTATAGTATATACATGTTTCCTTCTTTCAGGGAAACCTTCCCTTGATTGACAAACTTTTTGGTGTAAGTTGACAATATGAACTTAAAACTCTCCTTCACAAATGCTATAAAGCGTGTATGTAGAGTGTGTTTGTGTACCACACTAAACAAACTGTACAAAGTTAACGCTCACAACATAATAAGAAAAAGGTTCATACGAAATTGAAAGAGAAAGCGCATAGTTTTAGAGCTTTATATGCCCAAATACATGCAAGTTCTACATAATAAATACATTTTTTGATTCGATAAACATAAACTGTAAAACAAACATCACTACCAGAGTTACAAGACTTCACGAAGGCCACACAAAATGTATATTTCAGCAATGTGCACTTGGTAAGCAAACGATTCATTGCAACACATCTTTCTTCATTCTTCAAATCATGCTTCAAAATAATTATTAGATAGGCTCTGGCTTGATGATGAGTTGAAAGTAAATAGAAAAAAAGAGGAATGAATATATAATGTCACGGAGTAAAGTCGGGACTTTGTGAAACTACTAGTCCTAGTGTTCAGAATAGTACGTTCTGCGATACATTCCTTTATTGTATAATTTACGCTTTCTACAGGCAGAAAAACTACTAGTATAGTAGTAGGGTATGGTTATTTCTGGCGCAATTTTGACCCTTTTTTCTGACCAGATCTTTTACAAAGTTACACAGCGCAGAGTATTCCCATAACTACAATGTTAAAGTGAGATTGAATATGCTTTTATGACATTTAAAATCATAAAAACTTACATCTAAAATATTACAGTGGAATCCTGCACAAAATATATTTATTGCATTTTAATCTCCAGTTTATAAGCTTTCATTTGACACTTGAATCATGAAAATCCGTTAATAATTAGCTTTAAAAACTCAATAAGAAGGAATACATACAACTCCGGAACAGGTGATCTATCACTGATTCATTTTGAACGATTCCAGTACTAACATTGAAACACCACAACACGAGATCATAAGAAATAGGTTAAATAAATATGTTTAAAAAATCAGAGTTTATTTCAGCAAAACTGCCGTTGCAGAAATCCTAGGATCCATCTGAGAGGTCAGCCCTGATGTTGTTTCCCCCCAGATAGATCCTAGGATTTTTTGTTCAATTTCTATGTGCCTTTCTTCTTTCTTTCCTTCCTTCCTTTGAGGTCTGTAAGCGAACTTGTGGCTTTCCACCCAGCCTCAGTATAGCTACCTATCTGAATACGAGTCACAACATTCACCCACACAGCTCACAATCTTATTGTATCCATCCCGTCCCATCCCTGGCGCCAGGTTACCCTACCTTCCCTTTTTGCTGTCCCAAGTAACAGAGACGCCCAGCCATATCCCACACATGAGTCAGAGGTGAGGACACTGTAGCCATCTGTGATAAAAGACAGCCGTATAGCTCAGTTCACTTTACAGTTCCTTGAGAAATTACAAATTTATACCCCGGCCGTAGATATAAATTTGCAATTCCATGGCGAGGATTCGAACCTACGTTATCAGTTTACGAACCACAAGCTTTATGGTACCGCGAGCTAACCAACTGAGCTACGAGTTAACGCTGTATATAGGAGAGAAAATCGGTCCTTATATATGAACAAATACTTCTACAAGTAACGCCATCTATTAGCAAAGTGAAACACTACACGATATGCAGCACTATCTACTGAGCAAGTGAGTAACTTTTTAAAATGCCCACCTAGCTAGCAAATATAGCTAAAACATCAATGTTCAAAAAAAAAAAAAGAAAAAATTCAGAGTGGCCAACTCACTTACCAAATATTATAGTGTTTACCCAAAATATTTTAATGCGGTAGTTTTAGTCCCCCATAGTTATAATGTGCTAACTCATCAAATAAAAAAGTTGGCTAATTTTAAAAAAAAATGAGTTGGTATACACTGCAAAAAAAAAATTCAGACATTTGAAAAATAAAAAATACTAGCATAATCTTCACAAAATTCTAAGACTTTTTTAAAGAATAATATTTTTCCGAAAACTCAAAAATAAAGCGTCAAAAATTTCCCGAAAATTTTGAATTTTTGTTAAAATTTGCTGTAACTTCACCGAATATTAACTGATTTTCAAAATTAAAACGGCAGTCGATAGAGATTTAAAAGTATTATTTTTTGTGTGTACAATTGTTTGCCTACCTTTAAGGATGCGATTCTAATTTTTAATAATTTCACTAATTGTTATTGCATTTGAAAAATAAAAAATACTATCATAATCACAATAAAATTCTAAGACTTTTTTGAGAATAACATTGTCCCGAAAACTCAAAAATAAACCCGTAAAAAATTCCCGAAATTTCGAATTGGCAATAACTTCATCAAATATTAACCGATTTTCAAAAGTCAAACGGCAATCAATAGACAAAATAATTTCCTATCTATCGAATGTCTTATAAATTGCATAACTTTAAGGATATACTTATAAAAAACTCAAATAAATCTCTTATGTTTACATATATGTTTAAAATTTAAATGACATTATGTTCTGTATATCCAAAGGTCTTGATAGTCTTGATACTATAAAACACTTATACACTTAAAACATACTTAAAATTACAAGTTCGGATATTGATAATGGAATCTTCTGATAACTTCGTTCTCTATAGGAAACAATGGCTTCTTAAACTCTGTCCACTGATCATAACTCAAGCTGAATAGACAGCCGTTAATATCAAAAACTACTTGAACTTCGGTTTGCACATTTTTCACAATTACATTGAAATTATTAGTAAGTATAAATTTCTTTTGAGGATCCATTCTATTCACTCCATTTTTTAATTCTGACGACATATTTTTGTTCATTTTTGTTATTTTTTGGATTCGCAAAACCGATCCTCATTTGAAATTTACATACAGAACTCAACAGTTGTATAGTTATCTTTTAGACCAGTGTATTTGATTTTTATTCCATCTTTAACGATCTCGTCAATCATTTTATCTGTTAAGTGTTTTGTAAATCTAGGTTTAAGAAAGACCTTAAACTCCTCACACTCAACTAAAATGCTCTTTCCAAACTTAGTTTTAATCTTTTCCATTTTCACAATCTTATATTCTGTATTTAATTCTAATTCTCTTAATCCAATAACCTGTTTTTGTTCAAGACTTCCAAGATTATTTAAAAGTTCAATATGACTCGCCATCGTATTTATTATATAGAAAATCAATGATTACTCTTCAATTGTTATCTTCACCAAAATATTTTAATCATTTTTGTTAATTTCGTTTATGGAAAACTTCCATAAACATTACAAGTATGGGTGGGGTGGGGATACTGCGCCACTTCATCATTTCCAATAACAATCTAGCACACCATCAATAATAATAGCGCACCCCTAATAACAATAGCGCATCCCCCTACCTCCAAATAACTTCTAAACTACTCCTAATAATTTCTACCGCACTCCCCATTTCCCAAATAACTTCTATCACATTCCCAAATAACTTCTATCTTACTCATAATAACTTCTAATGCATTCAATTACTAAATCTAGTTACAAAAAAATTACTAAATCTAGTTACAAAAAATCATTAAATCTAGTTACAAAAACAAAAAAAATCACTAAATCTAGTTATAAAAATCACTAAATTTAGTAAAATAAAATTACAAAACACTTTTATGATTTTACCATAAAAGTTAACTAAATTCTACATAATTACATA